>NC_056574.1:3950502-3953002 GCF_018340385.1 Cyprinus carpio | reverse complement strand
CCGGCTCGCTCTTCACCTGGACACACACACACACACACACACACACTGACCGCCTGCTCTACAGTGAATATGAAGCGAGGGGGCGGGGCCTGCATCTCTCACCGGCTCGTGCTCCAGCAGAGGGCTGCCCGGCTCCGAGTCGATGCAGAAGGGCGAGAGCTGAGGAGGAGAGCTGCAGCCTGAATCTGACGGAGGAGGAGAAATAAAGGCCACCTCTGGCTTCAGATCCACCTCATCAGAGAGACACACCGCCTCTGAGACACACAAACACAGCGCAGCCGTCAAACCCTGCCAGCCACAGCAAGGGTAGTGTACAGTGTAGATACATGATTCATAAATCAAAAATGTATATTAGTACGTTAATAACATAAATGCATTGTTTATACATTATTTATTAAATATTAATAAATTAATAAAGAAAAAGTGGGTGGATGTACAATCAAAGTCAAACTGCAATATGAATATTAGTAAGAATTCATTTTTAATAGTATATATTAATAAAATTAACAAATAATCATTTTAAATATTTTATTTATGGAATATTACAATATTTTTATCCATGTTTTAACTGTAATTTAATTAATACACCTCTGTCGTCCAGCTTTTGATTTGATTCCAGTTTTAAAAGATTAATTTAATTGTTCAGTTTTATGTATTTGATAACCATCATTTTTAATAATGAACTGGAATTAAATCATAAACACAGAATCCAGATAATCCTTTTGATTGTTAAAATCTAATGAATTTAAATGAATGAATGTATCTTTAAAATGGAATTAGAAACGAAAAGAGGAACAAAAACAGAATTAAAGAGAAACATTAATTTGGGGAAAAATAAGATTTCATAGCGCCTCGTTATTGTTAAAATTGTAATAGATGACACAATTGTTAAAAATACTCTCAAACGCTGTATTTGTGAACTGTGAGCGTCCAGGGATGTCATGTGACTCACTGCTCTTGTGATTGGCCATCTTGAGCGCCAGGTTCTCCTGCCGGAGCTTGTGGTTCACCTGCTGCAGGTATTTGATGTAGTCGATGGCTTTACGCAGAACGCCAGACTTATGCATCTGTCAATCACATCAAACAGACCGTCAGACAGTCACCTGAGCCCACACGTCCCAGCATGCAGTGCGGCGCACACACCTTGGCGTCGCTGCCCATCACGAGGTCGCGCAGCTCCAGGATCTTGTCGTTGATGGACGATCGGTAGCGTTTCTCGATGATGTTGTGTGTCGTCCGTCTCTCGCCCTCCTTCACAACTCCTCCTGTTCCCACGGTAACGCCCTGCTCCATGCTCACCCTGGCCCCGCCTCCTGTGTGGGCGGTGCCTGAGGAGAGCTGCTTGATTGGCAGCTTGTCTCCGCCTCCCATCACCATGGGAACGGTGGTCAGAATGTTGCTGCTCATCAGCGTCTGTGAAAGAGAGCCACGCCATTCAGAACCATAAACAGAACCATATTCTGACATGAAAGCCAATGAGATATGAAAAATACATATGAACATATCACAGTACAAGCAAAACAATCACGTCACCACACACAAAAAAAATAAAATAAAAAAATAAAAAATAAAATAAAAAAAAATATTCTCATTAACCACTAAATGCTCATAAAATAAAAAAGATTTTATAATTATATATAAATATATTTATTTACACTGATTTGTAATTTTTATTTTAATAAATATTATTCCATTTTAAAATATTAGTTTACTATTTAACACTATATCAGCAACAGAAGGTTAATTTCATAGCAAATTCAGAGCAGAAGAAATTAAAATAATCATAATAATGAATGATTAAATTTATCTGTAATGATTTACCAAAACACTCTTAAATACATATTAAATTAATATTTAAAGGGGTACTTCACCCCAAAATGAAGATGTTGTCATTAATCACTTACCCCCATGTCACCAGTATTTTAAAGATCTTAAATAGTGTTCTGAAGATGAACGGAGCTTTTAGGGGTTTGGAACTCATGGGGGTGAGTGATTAATGACATCATCATCACTTTGGGGTGGAGTACCCCTTTAATAGAAAATCAACACATTTCCCAGAAATCTTTTTTAAATCATCAATCAATGAAATTTCTTAATCTTATCTATTTTTTTTCTTTTTGCTTATTTATTTATTTTTATTTAACGCCAGCAGCAAAGGCTGTTTTGATGGCAAACTCAGAGTAGACATTAATAGAATCATAATAGCAGTAAAACTTTAATAAATAAAGAAACTGAAATGTAATAATTTGGCAATACATTGTTATGAATACATAGCAATAACATAAGCTCTATCAGGTTAATATTTAATAGAAAACCTAAACATTTAATGAAATATAATAAAAAAGTTATGCTTAAAGAAACGTATTTTTAACAACATATCACAAGCTGCAAAAAAAACTTATTTGAATAAAATGATGTACAATTATTTAAGTGTAATATTTGTCAGAAAATCACACATTTTCCCCAACTCTCCTGCATTAGTTAAAGAAACTTCTCTGTG
>NC_056574.1:3853002-3945502 GCF_018340385.1 Cyprinus carpio | reverse complement strand
ATCAGCTGTCATAAGATTAGGAAAAGTAATATAGAAATTAGTTTCTATTTTAAATATGCTTTTACTCGCATGTATATTTTTCTAATCTTATGACAACAAATCATAAAGCATAATGTCATTTTGATAACATGCAATGCAAACAATAAACGTCCTTCAACAGGACATGGAGGTTGGAAGATCATTTTTATTGTTATATTATCAATAGATTACCCATTTTTTATATAATAATTTATACTGTAACTCATATTCTATGTTGTTTTGGGTCTTATAATTAGTGGTGGGCCGTTATCGGCGTTAACGTGCTGCGTTAACGTGAGACTCTTATCGGGCGATAAAAAATTATCACCGTCAATCTATTCTCAAAGTTGGGTTGGGAGCTGGGTCTATACTACGCAAGCTATGATGACTTTCACCGTGATAGTTTAGCGTGGATGTATACCTAGACTAATTGCACTGTAGGGGGCGAGAACGAGTCTTCAAACCTGTGTGTATGCCTACTGTGAAATTACCAAGCTTCCCAAAAAAACCTCGACAAGACTCACGCCTGTTTCACACATACTCCGTCTGCAGTGCGTGTGTGTGGTGCAGAAGCAGCACGGACTCATTGTGCTTTCACACAGGACGCGTTTGAGATCCGCGACTGATCCGCGGCTGTTTAGTCCACAAACACAACATTTGTTCATTATTCTATATTTCAAACCATGTTAAAAAAATAAATAAAAATGTGACTCTTATCACAGAACAGTAACAATCTTTCATAATCATAGACATTAGTTTAAACTTAATAAATAAAAACAACATATTATTCATGCATTTGACTTCTAGGTTTGTATAATAAGCTGCTCAAACAAGCGGCAAAACATTTAAACACAACAATTAGCCCATTTTTCTTGTTGGGATATCGCAAATATTTAAAATTAAAGCACCGCTGACAGAAACAGTCGACTCTCGTGCCTTTTGCATTTAAATCTTTATCACAAGCAATCGCACGGTTCTTAATGAACTTTGTTTTTCTGCTTCCATAGAAGTGCATAGGCCTATATCATTTTGCCTCGTTTATCTAAAGGTGCTCTTTTTCTTGTTTTAAACCTAGCCAAAAACCCATGTTTTGCGTGTGAACAGTAGGCTTTAATTAGTATACATTTATTGTGAAATTTCTGCATTTCCGTGTCAATCCATGTTAAATTTTACCGCGAACAATGCGCTGTCATTTTAATTCAGCGCATGCAGCACAGCAAAAATAGACTCGGTACGTAAACGATGGCTGCACTGCTGCAGACGCACCGCTCCTGGAACGCACTGACGGACCACAACCGCTGGAATCCGTTAACATGGGTGCGTAAAAAAAATAAAATAAAAAGCAACGCATACGCACTGCAGACGGAGGCTTAAGGTTGTTTGCACCTTGTGCAATGCGGAATTAGTTTACTGTAGGAGTTCTTCCAGTCTCAAGTACCACCTAAACGCAAAGCATCCCTTAGCTAATGCGGAAGATGCCGGGCCAAGCAATGTATACATGCGCTATAGCGCAGGGGAAGAGTCGTCGTCAAACTACTATGTTTGAGAGCAGCACAGCTCTATCAGTACTAACAAGTACATCTTATTGAACATAATTTGAATGCCTTCGGCACAATTCAAATGAGCCATTTTAATCTAGATTAATTCCAAGATTACAGTGAGGTTAATCTAGATTAAAAAAAATAATCTATGCCCACCACTACTTATAATCCATAATAATATTATAATCATTTGTAGACTTGTATATCAGTAAACATAACAATTTAGTTACCTTAAAAATGTATAAAAAATCCTAAAACAAATGACATGTATTGATAAATATTATTATAACAAAATCTGGATTGTGTTAAATTTAAAACATACAGATGTCTGAATATTCTAAAATATATGTAATATGTATTCACTTGGTTAAGTTAAACTCAGAAGCTGATCCTGTGTCTTTTTCAGTTCTAATAATCACGTCTGTGTTTTCTCTAGTTAAATAGCAAACATCGCGTCATAACATCACATTAAACTATATACTCACGACTGTAAATTATGGAAGAATATCTGCTGCGTGTGACTGAAGTGTCATAAATCAAAACAGGTCTGAGATCATTGATGTGTTTATTTTTGTTCAGCGGCTTCAGAAAACAATCACACAGTGTTCAGTGCATCTCACACACGTGCTGAACGTTAGTTTGAACCTCTCCAGACTCACTGAACCAGTCCAGACCAGTCCAACCCAGTAATCACCTACATGTCAGGATCCCTATCAGCACACGAGCAGCTCCAGCTCAGCTGCACAGAAGGCATGTTCATCCATGACGCAGCTTCAGTGCGTCTCAATGCGACTGCACACGCTTGTATCAAACAACAAAAATCTAGTTAAAAATTCTGAAACTCATCAAATAATCTTTATGTTCTACAAATCTGAATGAATGACAAAGCTGATGCTTCTGTATGATGAAGCGTCAGCACTGCTCCAGACGCTCACTTGTTCCACTGGATCTCGTAGGAGCTGCGTTCAGTGGTGTTTTCTGCGGAGCGCACCCTCTCCTTCACCACCCTGATCACACAGTCCTCCGGCCAGCGCGATTCCCGCCGCCGCTCTTCCGATCTCCCCCACGGCGCTCAGGATGGAGCGCGGTTTGCTCCGATGCCGGCTGCACTGGAGGTCACAGCTGCACTGCTGCGTTGCCCGCGGGGCGACCAACGCATTCGATGCAACAGCTTCGCCAGCACTTATCACGCCTCCCTCTAGCACCGCCCCCAACGCTGCTCCCGCCCCCTACAGCTCCGCCCACTCCTGCAGCCACGCCCACCACCGCAGCGCCCATCGTTCCCACCTGCTGCATTGCTTCCAGTGCGGACCTCTCGTGGCCCGGGGCCTCAGCGGGCCCGCTAGCGCTCCCACCGGACCCTCCCAACACGCCGCCCTGTCGCCGCTCCCAGAGCCACCGCGCTCTTTCCAGCCGCGGCCGCAACTATTGCGCCGAACGCTTTGCCTACGCCTGCGCTTCCTGCTGCCGAGACTCCTGCGCCCCAACCCCACCGATGCGCCGCCCCATCACAGAGGCTCCGGCCGCGACCGCTAGAGGAGCTGCGGCTCCGAAACACGGCCCCTACCGCCATACCGTGGGCTCCCGCCGCGACTAGCACTTTGATGCGCGCTCCAGGACTTTCCCGGAGAGCGCGGCTTCGGCTCGGATGCGGCTGAGAGCGGACCGCAGGGCCTGACGTCTGCTGTGACCCCTCCACCGCTGCACGCGCCGCTGCTGCTCTCGTCCCGTATGACGCGCTCGGAGTGCAGGAACACGCTGTTGGTGTAACAAGCTCCGCCCACGTCCTCCCACCATCCTCCGCACCGTCGCTAGCAGCGCGTTCACCTGCGTGCGGTTCTGCGGCGCTCTGTGTTGAAGACGCAGTAGCGTCCGCCACAGACGCGCAGCAGCTCCTTCAGCGGCTCCGGAGTCGAGTCGTGCCTCCAGGAAGCTCCGATCCCGTCGTCCTCCAGCTCGTCTCCGCGCGCCAGTGAACAGCACCACCGTGTGGCGGAGCGCCTCCTCACCGAAACACACGCAGCGTTTGCGTGACGGGAAAAAAGGTCGCGGTCTTCCCTCCGCGGTGTAGCGGGGGACGGAGCGGAGTCACCAGCAGGAAGGCATGCGGCCCTGGAGCCGTCAGCGCCACACATCTAGCGATCTCTGCGTGAACCTGAGTCTCGTCCAGACGAGTGTCTCCGAATCCCGGCATGTCCACCACCAGAACGCTCTTCATCGCCCCCCGCCGGGACTCCTCATCCTCACGCAGCTCCGCGCGTCCCCGCACTCGCACACACCGGGTCACCGAGCCCGCCCTCAGCGCAGACAGGAAGTGAGGTCGTCCTAGGATGGTGTTTCCTGTGGCGCTCTTGCCTGAGCCCGTGCGGCCAATCAGAACGAGTCCTCAGCTGGCGGTCCTCCTCTGCACTCCCACTGATCTGGAAGCAGAAGAAACCAGAGGTCTCTGTTATTGACCAGTGACCATCATCAACACACACAAGCTACTCCGGCGATATGACAAACAAGTCTCTTTCAAACCTCCGTACTCCAAACATTGTACCTTTAGGGAAAAGTTGGTCCTTGTGTGTCAAACCTAAAGAAATCTCGCAAACAGAAAATAGGGTATCAGCATTTTTTTGTTAAGTTAATAAATAAAAATGTTATATAAATATGTATTAAGAACTGATTGTACATAAAAACTAGCCTAATTTTATCAGATTTCCATATTAATAGGATTGTGTATGAATAATAAAAATCTTATTTTTACAGAAATGTATACTATATTCCTAAATTCACATGGTTTGTTGCCTGTTTAAGATAGAAAATAGCATAAAGATAATTTTTACACAGTAAATAAACTTGCTAAAACGACATTGTACGGTCAATTTGCACTGACAAAGACTTGGACTATTGCATAGTTCAAAAACACTAATTAAATATTAATATTATTATGATTTTTAAGGTCAAAAGGTCGAAAAGAATGAAAAAGAATGTAAAGACAGCATTCATTAAAGTTCTTTCAAAACCCTCGCTAAACATAAATACTAAACATGTATACATATTTGCATAGTACTTGTTTACATAAGACCATTTCACACTTGATAATAAGTAAACAAAAAAAACACTTTTTTTTATTAACTAGTATTTTGATTCACTAATAAGACATTATTTTATTATTATTATTGAAGAACTCAGTGTGGAAACGCTGCAGATCAGTTATCAGCGATGTTTGGTGATCTGATGTTACCAGTGTAACGCTTTATATTTTTTTTTACCGTAAATGCCGTCCCCAGATGTTTCTGAGAGACAGAATGCTTTAATTGTTCATAATCCTGGGCTCGTTCTTCATCTGTCGCTAGCTCAGTCAGCTGGGTTTGATTGTTGATGATTTAACATGATCTCGGATCATTTGGTTCTTCGAAGCTCATCCTGGAGTTGTTGTCATAGCAACAGATCCAGTTTAAACCTGCTTGGGAGCGGCTTATTTCATGTAAACAGGATTAGATCACATCTTTTAAACCAGAACTGATGCTTAAAATCTGTCCGCTACCACCGCTGCTTTATTATTAGAGTATCCTACTGATCCAGGGACAAAAAATAAAATAATAATCATTTACAAATTAATGTAAAGATAATATAATAATGTAGAGCAGTGTTTAATACTATAGACACAGTCAGTTTTACTCACTGAAAGATGTATTCGTCATAAAATAATTACTTGATAATTGTTTATTCGAGTCTTACACACAGATAATAGAGTTTTGTATTAATTTGAGTGTTGGAAATATTGTGGGCGTGGCTTGATGGAGCAGGACGGCAGATCACATGATACACAGACCCTTTAGAGACTTTTATTATATGTAACCTAACAAATCTTTTCAAATATTACATTTCTTTGAAATAAGGAATTGCTAATTCTATAACCATGAAAAGTCCCTGTTACAATAATGAATCATGAATATTAATATGTGGGAATCATGTACAAAACAAAAAGTCCCTTTTTAGTTTTCTCTATATAGGCATTTATGTAGTTTTGTTCTCTGGCTGTTTTCGTTATAAAATCCGAAGTTGTCAAGTTTTTCGTCGTTGTCGTTTTTTTATTTAGATGGACTCCGTTACGTTTGCTGTCTTGCCGTCATCCACTCCGCGCACTGCTGATCGCGGTTTCGAGTATCAATACTTAACCCCTTTTAAAACTAACACACATTTACCTCAAAGATAGCTTAATCCGGATTAAACCACTCCTCAGCAGCAGGTGCTTTCCGAAGAACCGAGGTAACCAAATCCCAGATTGGCTCAGTGTTATACATCCTGAAGAACGAGGCCCTACAGGCTCATGTAAGCACAAGCCTGCTATCAGGGGCACTGCTGCAGTGGTGTTAATGAAGCGGTTTTCATCCACCACACACACACACACACACACACACACACACCTGCCCATACACACCACACACACACCACACACACACACACACACACACACAGACCCGCGGCGCCTGCTGAGTAATGTCAGATAGGTACACACCTGGAGAATAGCGTTTGCAGACATGCTGCTCGAGTCACCTCACACTGGCCAGAGCCTCTGCTGCTTCTATTTTCCGTTACTCGCGGAAGCCCAGAAGGCAAACATCACCAGGAGGTTTTGAACGCTTAGTTTGGCGCCAGCTGCCGGACGCGCGGGAAACATCAGTGGACTGCAGAGAGCTCTTTTGAACACCCCTTTAACGGATCTCCTCTGAGAACCCCCCTCTAAACTTTTTTTTGTCATTGCAACTTTTTGGGGTGTTTTAAAGTCAGAAAAAACTTTAAGTAAACTATTTCCCCGTTTTTAATTTTAAACAATAACAACTATTGTCACTATTTTAATACTGTAGCACGTCAGATTTTATATCTAAAAAGGGGAAAAATACTACTGGGTCTGGGGGGTCCCCAAATAGTTAATTTCTTTACAGTATTTGGAGTCTGGGGTTTTGGGGATCTCACAATTAACCCCAGAATAAAAAAATGTTTTTATAAAATGTGTCTGCATTCATTCATTCAGATCTCAATTTAGTCAAAACTGTTTGAAAAGGCAATACACAGAAGTCTTTTCCCACTTTTTGTATTCAATAACTTTCTTTTTTTTCTTTTAACTTTGCACTGCAGTAGCTTGAAAACCTTTCTAAAACAAAAAAAAAAATCTTTATTTTATCAAAATTTCATACGGAACATAAAGCTGTCATCAACAAAATTTGAAGAAAAAAAAATACAGAAAATAAAATACTATAAAAAAACACAACAACAACAAAAAATGTAGTAATCCAAAGCCCGATGAATAGAAATGTTTAGCTCATTCAGTCAATGGTGTGGGTTTGCCCCCACAGAATCCTTGCCGGGGGAAGAACGAGGAAAAAACTTTTCCCCTTTTTACGAACGAATCCTCTGATTGCAAAATCCCCGTAGTGAAATCCAACCGTTTTCCCCCCTTTTGGGGCAACCAAACGACCCGACGCGTGAATCGTCCGATCTCATCAACAAACCCCGGCAGCCAATATCACTAGGAACAAAACAGTCAGACATTTATTTACAGAAGAGGGGCGAGGATGGAAAAGATTAAGCAGCAGCCGAAATGCGGCTCGGATCTCTCTCAACCACGAGCTGCGCGCAAGTGACGTCAGCCAACCATCGACACACTATGTTAAATAATTAATTCTGTTTCGCAACAAAATTTAAATACATTATACAAAAATAATTATACTTAACATGCCTGAACATGTTATGCTTAAACAAGAAAAATAAAAATCATACATAAAAAATATTAAAAATTCTCCACTCAGAAAATATTGACAAATATTCATCAATCTGATCAACTCATTATATGATTGGGTTATATCCTCATCTGCTCAAAACTCTGATGTCCCCATCAGATTACTTAATTAATTGTCTGAAAACCCAGAAAGGCTGAAACAACAGTTCCCCTTTAGTTGTTGCACTCTCGGCTCGCTGTTGCAGCATTTTCAAAGTACTTGACCTGAAATATTTGGGTTTTTGTGATTTCTACATTTACACTTTGCGCCCCACATTGCGCATTTTCCAACAAACATCATGCCTTCAATTTTGAAGATACTGAATTTGGGATTATTCTTTATTGTCGTGATAATTATCAAAAATTAAAAGAAAAGTAATACATGGTGGATAATATAATCTGCAGGTCTGGTGTGTAATGCAATGTAACTAAAGATACAAGATTTAACCTTTTGTGAATGCCTAAGTAGTGAACCAATAAATCAACTTTTGATGAGATTCTAATTAGTATGACCAGCCACCTGGATTGTTATAGCTTCCCTTGAAAAGTAACCAATTAACCTCCGCACTGGCAGTTCCCTGTGACGTCCGCGGCCTGCATTCAATCACCGTGCTTTTAACTCGGTGTGTTGGTATTTACCAAGTAAGTTCTTCACGGGATATATGGCAATCCACACTGAAATACCCCCTTACCACCCCATGGATTCCCCCGCGGTTGATTTACGGGCACAACCAAACAAGCAAGCACGGGCACACAAGCCTTTGTCCCCCCAGTAGAACCACGTATACGCCACTGGTTGGACCGCTACACCATAATCGATTCTTGTGTTCCCAGACGATCGGTACGTCATAAGCCGAAGCCGTTGCAATCACGAGGGGCGGCAGGGTGCACGAAGTGCTCCGAGTCGGCCTACCGTCCCTTTCCATTTTTTTTTTCTTTTGGCCTTCATTCCACCTCATGCCTTACGCAGTGTCTTTCTATTGACACCCCCGGATTGCTGTGACTTCCCAGCAATATCTATCATTATTGTTCTTATCCTGATTCTTTATTCACTTATTTACCTGCATTTGAAGGCCCTATCAACCCCAGAACCATCGTGGGGGAACCCGTATTGTGGCTACGTCCAGGGCCGAATCTGAACCAGTCCAGCCCGCCTAAATTGCTGAAAAAATCCCACTGCAGGAATGTAGAATTCCCTTCTCTAAATAATACAATCAGTGTATTAAAAGCCATAAAATAAAACATTAACATTAAGCACTTTTCACAATGATGCAAATTCAAGAGACCTTTTGTCTGAAATGATAACCCGGCACACCGTTAATAATGATGTGCTGGGAACACCCCCTGGAATGTCTGCTGTAGACGCACTTGAATATCAGAAATCTGTGACCAGTTTTTATAGTGCCCTGTTCCTAATTATATTTTAATTACTATCTTCTCAAACCAACAGCAATAAAAAGGTTTTATTTTTTATTTTTAGTCGGTGGTGGTGGTGACTGAGAGATTGGGGTGTGCACTGCCCCCGGATACACAGTAAACGAACTGTCTTGTCCTGGAGCGTGTCAAGAAAAATTGGCAGTCGATGCTCAAGCCCCCTTTATTGTGCGAACGTGCCTCCTATCCGCATCATTTTTGTGGCATTCGCTCACGCGGCATTCAGCGTGTACGCTACACTATAACCCCACCACAACCTGTGATGTTGGATGTCACTGAACCGATTCCTGTGGCCTGCGTCCTTCTGGGTATCATCAGATCTGAGCTTCCTCCAGATCCCTAGCAGGCCGACCACCACAACACACAAATTCACATAACATCATTTTATCGTCTCGCACTTCAAGCCTGCAAATGATCGTGTGGATTCAGATACATCTCTCCTCCGTCTCTCATCCCGATTCCTTGCTTTACTTCCTACGATCCCCGCACCCAGTGCTTGTCCTGGAGCTTCACGCTGAGAGATGGACGGCTCTTTCCCTCTGAAAACATCTGAAAACAGATTGAATCTGATTTTTACATTTTTATTAACATTTCAAAGGATTTCCTGTTTATTTTAAAGTCCGAGATTAAATAGTGAAATAATCTGATTGAAAATGATAAAATGAATGAAAATGTGTTATTTGTGATGACATGAGCTCTTGTGAATCATAGCATTAGATGTAAACGACTGACAGAATCGATGTTAGGACTCGCCCCTGACCTGAAGAGTCGTTTACGCAGCAAGACACAGATCAAAACCAGAAGAACATGCAGATGAGAAGAGCAGAAGTCCACCACCACTGATCTGAACATTGTGAGAGACCCATAAACTCAAGTGAATGACTGAATACATGAACCCATCAAATCATAAAGATGATGAATATTAGAAAGCAAAAGCACAGAGGTTCACCTGAGAGCTGCAGATCTGGAGTCACTTCATTCAGAACATCTGATCACAAATATGAGTCAATGTGAGAGAAAAGAGTGAAAATGGATTGAGTGTGAACATCAGATCTGCAGTGTTTTTATTAGTGAATAATCAGACGTTTATCAGCTAAAACTCACCTGGAGTCACTGGAGTTTCATTCCTCCCTGAAAAAACACAGATTCACAATCATCATGATCACTTGAAGATTCACACAAACATTCAGTTCACACAGAGTGTTGATCTCAATCAGGACACACACTGTTTTCTCTCACCTCTGAACAGCACGGTGCTCCAGTCTGAACTGGGATCAAAGAGAGATTCATTAGAACATCATCATGAAGTATTAATATGAAACAGATGAATGATGGTGCTGAGAGAGAAATCATTACTCCTGAAGCATCGCAGCGGATCTCATGAAGAAGTTCATCCACACAGTAAGAAGTGACGAGACGATCAGATGAGACAGAAATAACAGGATCAATCAAGTTTCTGAGGATCTGATGGATCTGCTATCAGACGCCCGTCCCCTGAACAAATAAAACACCATCAGATCATGAGTGTGTGTGTGTGAGAGAGTGTGTGTGTGTGTGTGTGGTGGTGTGTGTGTGTTCTCGTGATTCAGATTCACACACTGAGACGTGACGAGACGATCAGAAGAGACAGAAATAACAGAATCAATCAGTGTTTGAGGAGCTGATGGATCTGCTATCAGACGATCATCCTGAACATATACAGATATACATAATAGAGTTTTTGATTGTGAATAAGAGAAAACTCTCACCTGTGAGTACCAGAGCGGTTCACAGTCAGACTGACTGAAGAGAGTGAGTCTGTCAGCAGGAACTCTCAGCTCAAACCCGCCTGAGCTCTGAACCTCTGCACACGTCACACTGATGCTCTCCATCATCACACACTGACACACACGGAGAGAGGGATTTCTGTTGTAATGACATGAGGCTGGTCACATATTGTACATCTTTCTGAAGTTTTATTTTAGGTCTTGATGTCCTTAAGAGTATATATTTGCGGTAAAATTAACAAAAACTGTCTCAATATAATTTTACAGCTCCTTTTTCAGGAGCTCTGCTGAGAAGAGGTCGATTTTAGCCTATCTAATGAATATTCATGAGCCTCTCTTCTGATTGGCCTGTTGTTTTCTGAGTGCGCATGGCCAGGCCAACCACAGGTAACTAGGGTCAGCCGATGTCACAGCGCTAGCTGGAGGCAAAAAAAACAAAGCGGAAACTGGAGGCGTCCCACTCAAATCATTCGTCTAAGCAGGTTTCATTTCCTGCACCACCCACAACAATGAGCACGAGTTCGTCATTCACTCTGATGTCGTTCCCCTGACTTGAACAGATGTTAGTTGTGGATGTGATGCCGGATGAGAACCCTTATCAAAAAGTAGTATACCTCAAGTTTATTTAAATTAAGTATACTTAAGTAAAGTTCCAGTATATTTAGACTTTTTGTAAGTATAAGTCAAGTACACTTATTGTCATTATAAGTATATATCTTAGAAGTACATAAAGCCCATTTCTGAGAAGTACATAAAAAGAAAACTAAAAGCATAATTTCCTATTTTTTAGTTTAAAATAAGTATACTAATAGCACACTTGAATAAACTTCTTTTTCGTAAGGGAAGGCAACATCATCTAAGCCTATTTTTAGACACCTGTCTTCCAGGAAAAGTTGGTTGCGGTCTCAAACACGCAACAAGCACACATTAGGTTTCATTAGGTTTTCATTATACAGTATTTAATGAAATGCAACAAAAATGGCACACATTTACCTGAAGATGCACGCCGTCAAAGCGACTGTACCAGCAATTAATGAGGTGTTAAAAACTCCATCAGGAGCTTTTCGAGGCTTCGAGTGACAACAGTGCATTTAATGTATTGCATAGATCATCAAAGGCTTCTTAAGTGAAGTATGTTTTATTTTTATGGTATATAAAGTTTTGCCTATTAGTTAGAACTGGAGTTCATGAACCATCTGTTAACTGTCACTGGTCCACCTACTTGTTATTACATAACAGTAATATCCTAGTCTAAACCGAAAGTAATCTTGAACAAGCTATATATAACTTGAAAGCTTAACGACTTTAGTTTTCATCTTTGGTGACTGATTTTTGATATATTCGTGACAAGAGTACGCATTAGATTCTATCTTGAAACATGGATGCACACACACTCATTTTTATGTCTGTGTTCAAAAGATAACACCCATTCTATTTTTGTTTGAAAAAAAGGTCTAGTTATTTTGAATATAAAGAGAAACCCAACGATTCTCCATTGTGGTGTGAATCTCCATTTCTCGTGTATGATACATACCTGATGACTGATCACGCTGAGAGTAGTTTTTCCCACCTTAATTCTATTCTGAAACTGTTAACGCCTGCACGTGTTATATTTTCCGTGTTCAGGAGTTCTTCCGCGATTCCCCTCAGACATGCTGTGAAGTCAGGTGTGAGATGCTTCAGGTTGCAAACACACACACAGCAATCAGGGTTGCTTTCTTCCCTTCACACACAGCTGAACCTTCTGCTTACCAGGAACAAACGGGGGATTTAAATTGTCTAGGCTGGGTTTTCCCCATTAGTCAAGTATGGTCAGGTGTTTCTGTTGTTTATCAACAAAAGAACCTTCAAAGAACTGCATTGCAATGTTGTGTAGCTAAACCATAGCTCTTGTTGTTAGAAGAGCTTCCTGTTACTAAGATCCCTGGATTTACAGAGACCATCTTGAGCACAATAGACAAGATTACCATGCAGTACAGTCTATATCGTGAATATGTGTGTGTGTGCTTGAAAAATCCCGGAGAGCCAAAAAAGTTAAAGTTCAGGGTGAGGATTCATAACAGACCTACAGCAGAGCGTCAGCAAACAATCATTCTCTCCTTCATATTCTACTTTGTTTATGTTTTATTTTTCACTGCAAATCAGTAAACGGACCACTTGGATTGCAAGCTTTTTGCAGGCTGCTGATTTTTGACAGAAATAAATCCATTCTTATGGAAATAACGTAAGATCACGTGAGAGTCAGATGTTTCTCTTACATTATTTCCTGAATCAGTTCTCGCCTGTGTTTGGGTGTGAAACATAGCTTGCCCCGACAGAGATGTTGGTGATTCTTTCTGCTGAAAAGCTGTGTAAGCTCTCCAATCGATTCACTGGCAGAAGTCATTTTCCATGACATCATTAATGACAGTCCAGTAGTATTAAACCAGTATAGTTCAGACAAAAGAAAGTGAGACTATACTACTATGCTTTCAGAAAACAGCCAAAAATGAAGATTCTGTCATCATTTACTCTCCTTCCACTCGTTCCAATCATGCGTGAGTTTCTTTACTCTGTTGAACACAAAAGAAGATGTTTTGAAGAATGTTGGGAACCAAACAGCTGATGGTAGCCACTGACTTAAACAGTTTTTCCATCTATTATTATTTTGCCCCCCGGGCGCCGCAGCATAAATGATGCCCACTGCTCTGGGTGTGTGTTCACGTTGTGTGTGTGTGTACACTTTGGATGGGTTAAATGCAGAGCACCAATTCTCTGAGTATGGGTCAGCATACTTGGCTGTATGTCACTTTCACTTTCACTATTAGAGTCAGTGACAACTTCTGTGCATGACTGCACAGCTTGACGCTCCGCAAATCGCTGATTGAAGAAATGCAGACTAAAAGACGGGGATGGCCGAGCGCTGGGATATTTCGCTATTGAAACTGAAAAAAAAAAATGATGTCATGGGCGTAGCTATGAGGTCACGAGGTCTGGTAAATATTTCATATTTCAAAATAACATTTGAAGTTCTCTGAATGATTTGAAGGTCTCTGAAAGACTAAGCATGCATGGAATGAGTGTCTGCGTCCGTGGAGTGAAAGTGATGGAGAGCAAGTGAACGGGGCTCGATTGCCAGATCCAGTTAGTAGAAGCATCTTGGACTTGTTTTTTTGCACTTAATGTCACACTTATAAATCTGACAAAGTGGGAAGTTGAAGGTTAGGGGAACTTATTTGTTTTTTTCATGCTTGTTTTTGTTGTTTGTAGCAATATCTGGCAACACTGCACCTCTGGCACTCAAACTGACAGTAATCAGAGAAGGCTCAGGGTAAATAGTCTGTCCTGCAGTCTGTGCTGTTCAGATATATTAATGTAAGGTGTGTTCAACCAGCGCTATCTAACGACTAATTTGTACATATTTTACCAGGTGGATGACCTCACACGATTTGTCACTGGGGTCTAGACGGGTTAAAGGTTAGGTCATTCTTATGAATCTCTGTGAGATTGAGTTGGTTCAACGGTACTGCAAATAAACGTGACTATTTTCAATATGAATTAGCAGTTTTGAGTATTGTAAAATGATGCAAGATACCGACAAACGTTCCGTGCTGGTTTACTCTTTCTGCAGTGCACACACGCATGAGGAGGAGGAGCCTATACTAATCAACCACAGAGTCCGGAGTGTTCCTTAAAGACACACTGACAAAATGACAATACGTCTCCCCTCCTCAGCAGAAAACATTCCAACATAACTACTACAAATATATATATATATATAGCTGTTATGAATGTTTAAACGTCTGACTGCTATTTTTCTTTTTCTTAAACTGCAGATAACATGCAAGACATCCAAGTAAAGTATGAACAAAAGATTTAGAACACATTATGTGTAAACTTTGCAGTTAATGATGCATGTAACAATAACAATGACCAAAACGGGAGTTTTTTGCACTCACTGAGTTGATTATAAAAGAAGCACTTTACTTTCTGTCTGCAAATTTCATTTGCAATTTGTGAAAGTGACATACAGCCAAGTATGGTGACCCATACTCAGAATTCATGCTCTGCATTTAACACATCCAAAGTGCACACACACAGCAGTGAACACACACACACACACACACACACACACACACACACACACACACACGCACGCACAACAGACCCAGACACACACACACACAGGACACACTACACAACACACGCACACACGCACACACGCACACACACATACACGCGCACGCCTACGCACACACGCACCTGCACAACGCACGCACACAACGCACACACACACGCCGCACGCACTCACCACGCACACAACGCACACACACACACGCACACACACACACACGACACGCACACACGCACACACACACACACACACACACACACACACACACACACACACAACACACACAGGTCAAGGTCTTGACCTTGAAGCTTGTTATAGCACACACCGTTAAACATATTAATGCTGACCAAGAAAACAATACAATGATAAAAATACAAAGTTTAACATTTAAATCATCTTCTTAACCCATAAAACCAAATAAAAATCATGAATAAGAATTTAACTCACTAAGACCAACATATCCAACCATTATAAAGAGGCCTGAGAAAAGAGATATGTTTTCAATGATGATTTAAATGCAGATAAAAAGATGATAAACAGATTGAGGTAATGAATTCCACAGCTTAGCAGCTAATGCAGAAAAAGCTCTATCACCTTTAGATTTCAAACGAGACAATGGGAGGATTAATAGATTATCAGAGGATGATCTAAGAGATCTCCGGGGTGAGTACGGACAAATAAGGTCTGAGATGTAGACTGGAGCCAGACCATGCAATGCTTTAAACACAAAAGTTAAAACCCTGTACTCAATTCTAAATTTAAAAAAACTGGTAGCCAATGTAAGCGTGCTAAAATAGGGGTGATATGCTCCCTCTATTTCTTCTAGCTCTAACAACAGAGTTTGCTTTTTGAATTTTAACTCTGAATCAAAAACAACACCCAGGTGAGTACGGATATTTGCTTGCAAGGGTCCTAAACTAGAGGACATACCGTTAACCAAATGAGGGAAGCCAAATAAAATGACTTCAGTCTTGTTCTCAATTAACTGAATGTCATTTACACAAGCAAGCAAGTTGGATAAGGACTTTGACTCAGGATTAGTTGACATATACAACTGGGTATCATCAGGATAGATGTGATATGGGAACTTGTGAAACTCAAAAATGTAACACAGAGGGAGCATATATAAAGCAAACAAAATCGGGCCCAAGATGGAGCCCTGCGGTAACAGAGTCAGGTGATGAATGAGACTGATCTATCTCCACAGAGAAACTCCTCACAGTAAAATATGATTCAAACCAATGTAAGGCCGAATCATAAATAACAACCTAAGTCTTTAACCTGTTTAAGAGAATACAGTGATCTACTGTATCCAACGCCACACTTAAATCCAACAGTACTAAAACTGCACAATTTTCCAGAATCCACAAATAATAAGAAGTCGTTTTACCCCCTCTTAACAAAGCTGTGCTTAGATCTAAAGCCAGACAGAAAAGGATCCAGTATATTATTTTCAGTAAGGTGATCACTGATTTAAAACAGCTTTCTCCAATACTTTTGATAAGAATGGCAATTTTAAAATAGGTCTATAGTTGTTAAAATCAGCAGGATCCAGATTTGCTTTCTTTAGCAGCGGATGCCGCTGTCGCCTCTGGCTTACTTAGTTGGGGACACTTCATTTACAGCGATATCGTTGACTTGATTGCAAATTATTGCACAGATACTATTTAAACTGAACTGAGCTGCATGATGACATCACTGAATTCAATGATGAACTGCCCTTTAACTGTCATTTTGCATTATTGACACACTGTTTTCCTAATTAATGTTGTTCAGTTGCTTTGACGCAATCTTTTTTGTTTAAAGAGCTATATAAATAAAGATGACTTGACTTGACTTGATGAAGCACTGCATGCTTAAAAATGCTGGAACTGAACTTGTCTGTAATGAAATGTGGATAACGGAAATAATATTTGGTGCAACTGTGTCCAACACTTCCTTTAGTAGCGCAGTTGGTATAACGTCAAGAGAGCAAGTGGTCAATCTTAAACTGGACACTATGTTCAACAACTCAGTGTGAGATAGGACGGAAATGTGAAAATTTAGCAGGACTCAAAGTTAAATACCAGACCTTCTGATTCATAACAATCTGAGATTTAATGCAAGCAATTTTGTTTATGAAGAAGCTGCAAATCTTCTCACACAACTCTGGGCTATGACCACACACTGATCCCAGAGGGAGGATTTAAACAGGATTAATGGTAAGAACAAAAGCTTTGGACAGTGGGAATCTTGAGAAATCAGATTAGAAAAATACTTAGACCTTTTGCAAGGCAACTGCATCTTGAAATATGACCAAATAATTTGGCAATAACAGATAGGAAGCTTGTAATTTGTCCTTTCTCAATTTTCTTTCTGCTCTTCTACACTCCTTCTGTAGAACACAAACTTCTCTATTAATCTAAGGCTGTTTTCTAGATGTTAGCTTCCTGACTTTGAGGGGGGCAGTTTTTTCATTTAAAATCCCAGTACATGATGAAATAAAACTATCGACCAAACCATCCACATCAGAATACTGTGTCGTGACCTGCTGAGAGTTCTGCAAAAACCTCTGTAAACTGTACAACAGAAGAGTTAATAACTCTAGACAGATATGTAGAAGGCCTGCTTTCAGATTTTAAAACAGCAATAGAACAATCAAATAATATCAGCAGGTGATCAGACATCCAGCATCACGGACCTCAATGTTTGTTATAAGAGAACCTGATGATAAACAAGGTCAGGTGTGTGTAGGATCAGAAATAAACTGTGTAAGGTTGAAAGGGTCTAAAAGTTGAGGGAATTTTGAAGTGGCTTTTGCGGACAGCACACATGTACACTGAAATCACCTGGAAGCTGAAAATGATCAGCTTTCGTGGCCAAGATAGATAAAAAATCAGAGAGCTCTGTTAAAAAATCCTTATTGGATTGTGACGCTCTGTAAATCAAGGCACAAAGCAAAGGTTTCAATAAATCCACCTCAGAAACTAAAGCCTCAAACCTGGAGTAAACGTCTATATCCATGTTTCAGTAATGAACAGAAAATCCAAGTTATTTGATGAGAAAAAATCATTCAACAGAAAAGTTTTGTTTGTAACAGATCTGGCGTTTATCAAAACCATTTTAAGTGGCGTTGCATTCTTTCCCAGTAAAGAGGCAGTCTTTGATAAGGAACGAAGAGAATCCAAACTAACACCACACTGCAATTGTTTCCGACGTGGGCGCATGCCGCTTTGTAGACCACATAACAGGTA
This sequence comes from Cyprinus carpio, assembly GCF_018340385.1. Taxonomy (NCBI): domain Eukaryota; kingdom Metazoa; phylum Chordata; class Actinopteri; order Cypriniformes; family Cyprinidae; genus Cyprinus; species Cyprinus carpio. Next base: position 3,927,629 of record NC_056574.1, on the reverse strand, counting down.
TCGGCCCAGAATATACAGTGGAAGCTGGACAACTTCACCGTGAACCCCGGAGACCATATCTCAAACAACGAAAGATCCCCAACTCAACCCACCGTAAATAAGTGCTTGACGTCAGGTGAGACCCGGGTCTAGACAAGTTTAAACATAAAAATATATAAATATAAAACATATAGAAAACACACACACACACACACACACACACACACACACACACACACACACACACACACACACACACACTCAATTGGCACCACTGATTTCAAGATGTTTAAAGCCCAAATATGAAAGTGAACTATTCCAACTGTGGAATAATTATTAAAAAACCTAAAACTATTTCAAATACACAGGCTGCACTAGTTTTAAGAGGATATTTCTGCTATTCACGTCTTGAAAACCAAGCATTAGAGCAACAGATGATCAGAGATCAGCAGAAACACAACAGATTCAAGATCAAGTCTATGAGATGTAACTGCATGAAAAGAGAGGATTGAGAATAAATGTCCAGAATGAAGCAAAACTCTCTATACCGAGCGACTGAATGATCATCCTCTGGACTCTGAGGCCTTGAACTGCTCAGATTCCTGGAATCAATGAGGATGATGAGATCTGACCTTCATGACCTTCAGGATCCCTGAGAGAAACACATCAGTTTTTCAGCAGATCAAGCTTCATTCACTGAGTCTGAGCTGAAGATTCAAACATCATCCGTCTGTTCACGAATGATCCTATGATTCAGTCAAACTCACTTCAGCTCTTTATCTCTGTCAGTCTGATTCACTCTCCTGTTTTCTGGATCCTCACACTGACAGACAGACGGCACTGCCTTCACAAAAACACCTGAAAACACTCATTTTTAAATATTGTTATATTTACTCAGAGATATTACAGTTTTAGACCTCTGATTTCATTGTTAAATATGACCTTATGACAGATAGATAGGTCATAGTCTGTTGAAGTGATTAAATCATAAATTATATTTTCATTGATCTTGGTTTCTAACAATCATACTTTGATTTTCCATGACACAATTGTGTCTCTCTGACACAATTAAAGACTTGTGACTCACTTGAAGATCAATTTTACGCAGAATGAAACCATGAAGATCAGGGCAGAAATCTACCACATCTGATCTAAAGAGATACAATAGAAATATGTGCAGATATGTGCAAACAGCACAATAAAATCAACCGATTGACTGAATTAATAAACTAACAATATCAGAAAGCAAAGCACAGGGGTTTTAAAGCTCTGAATGTTGTACTGAGTGCAGGAGAGATGGAGTCACTTCATTCAGGACATCTCCACAAACACAATAATCACAAATATGAGCCAATATGACAGAAAACAGAGCTGCTGACATTCAAACTGGATTCCCTTTCAATACTGTTGAGAGTGAACACGCTTTGGGGAAACTCTGATTTGCCTGATTTGTTAACATTCGTGTAGATTCATGAACAAATGGCATTTCAGTCCACCAAAACGGTCGAGCAGACTGCCAATATAAGTCAGCTCTGAGTGCCATTTCATCAGAATTGTTTTCCACCATCTCCCTTACTGACTCTGAAGAAGAAGTAGATGTCTTCCTGCTCTCCGTTTGAAGAGCTCTGAGCGTAATGCGCCCTCTGCGGCTATCTGGTATTAGAGCATATTTCACCTTGTTACGGCCATGCTTGAGTGTGTCTCTTCCTTTCGTATGTGACGTCATGATTCTGGTACTTTCATTCTCTTTTTGAGTGCACTGATTGCTTTTCCTTTCTGTTTTTCTATGTTTATGGTCCATGTTTGCTTTGTGCTTTTGATAGTTTTCGTTTTTAAATAAATGTATTGCATTTTGGTTTCACGTGTCCGTTCTTTATGTTGCATTTCCTGTTCTATTTAATTTAAATAAGGGTTCATAACAGACTAAAAAAATAATATTTTCAGCGGTTTTTGCTGCAAAATTCCATGCCACTGATATGGCTCTTTGTTACAGCCGGCTCGTAGGCTCCTAGTCCAGACATGACCATGCAAAACATTTATTTTAACAAAACAACAAGTAAACATGAAGGTAACATAAGCAAGGAATTGTGTCAGGGCCAGCGGGACACTCAGCATAACACAGATCATCAAACTCCATGTCAGAGACGATCGCCCAAAACAACGCTCTCCACACGAACACACCAGGACATTTAAACTCTGCATCCACAAGTGTCAGGTGTAGCACCCACCTGAAACACACACAAACCACAGGCACGCGCACACACACACACACAGCCTAGGCTGGGACGTCACAAAACAAGTCCTTGTGGAGATGGAAAGAATGCCATATCTTCTCCTGTTCCGTTGTTGTCTCCTTTTGTAGTTTTAATTAATGATTTGATATACCAGGCCATTATTTGCTGCCGTCATGACTATAATGCTGCTCTGACGAGCCGCTTCTTCTTCGGCTTTTGTCGTGGTATACTGTGGGTTACACCAGCAACATGCCCGAGGACACTGCAGACTAGCGGTTTGAGTGTGTACTGCACGCTGACGCAGAAGTATAAATGAAAACTGATGCATAGCTTACGGCGTAAAGGCTACAGCGTAGGTCCAACGCAGAAGTATGAATCAGCTTTTACAACTACGACCTTCAAGGCCACAATCAAACAGCATAAAATAGAAGAGTGACACGCGTATTGAATCGCGTCTGCACCGATTGGTTTATCACATGGCTTTAAACAGCTCCATTCAGCCTTTAGCCAAAGAGCGCACATTTAGAAAGATAATCATAAATTCTCAAATGTTCACACCTCATTTCTTTACAGACGATGATTCTATATTACTATATTAATGTTCCACTAAATTATCGATCATCTGATGAGTTTTTGAGTGCTCTCCGCTCGTCTTACTGCCATTACACAAGAAATGAAGAAATGTCATCAAAATTATTTTAAATAAAAAATATCAACTTAATGAGTTTGTTTTTATAACATAGCTATGCCTATGATAGGACTAAGTCTATCACACAAACAAGAGTCCTGTTTTTTTTTCCCTCCAATATCTACACGATCGCAAACGTACAATAAACAACAATTTACAGTGTAACGTTCAGACACAAAATTCTGTTTTGCTCCGTCAGAAAGAAAACAACAAACAGCAGAACTGCTGCATCTCCGAACAACAGTGTTTTGTTCCTCAGCGTTACACGGACCAGCAAATGATTCAATCAGTATATATGTAGTCGTTTGCAAAGTTATATTAATCAGCTTTTTAAATGAATCTGTTGATTCAACTCACTCATTAAGACTTGCTGCCACCTACTGGCGGTTCTAGTTTCATATTTAACAATGAGCTTATTTCATTTTTGCCATTTAATATTTCTACATTAAAATGTTATATTTAAATTCACACATTTATGCACAAATCCATCTATGAATTTTGTTGATAGTGAAATTTCATTTGATTGTTAATTATTATAATGAATATTTAATATTACATTTAAACTTTGACTATAGCCTAGAAATTTTGCATATTAATTGTACTATCTAACTTAAGCATATGTTTGTGTATCTTGTGTTACTCCATAATGATGTTCTATTGAGAGCGTTTGCACTGTAGGTATAGGGCCCAAACATAACCTCAAGCCCAGGGGCCCCTGCCCCCACTAAGAGTCCTGCCCTGCTCATGTCCCAGAGGGTGGGGTTTAGGACCTATACTGGGACCAGCCACCTGGGGGCGATCGAGACGTGATGCTTCACTTTTGAGGACTAGTGCGGCACACTTGGTATAACCCAGTTAAACCAACAGCAATGCCCGGGAAGAGCTGAGAAGGAATTCAGTACATATACCATGAACTTGAAGTGCCTGTATATGTAAGAAAACTCTTTACAAAACCATAAGGAGGTAAGGAGACACATTTTAATGTAACAAGCGACTGATGTGGACTCATTAATGTTTATTGTTGAACAAAAAATAAACTGATCAAATAAATGGCACAAACATGGCAGTACATATACAGAATTGTCCTTTGTAGGGTATAGAGTGCAGAAAACATTTATGTGTTTTGCAGGGATTTTTGTGAGCAGGAGGCTAAAGCTTGAGCTTTAGAATATTCAGGGCTTTCCAGAGATACCACATGATTGGATGTTTCACTGTGACCACTCCCTCTCCTTGGTCTTCAAAAATGTCTGACATTAATTTAGTGATCAAGTGTAACACTCTTATGGAAATGTGGAAATATTTTATAATTATCATTCAAGTCTGACTAATTTTCTAATTGTTTGTCATAAATCAAGATCTCAGGAAAATGTTATGGGTTTTAAATCAAAATATGAGCTTCTGTTTTTGTAAAAAAAAAAAAAAAAAAAAAAAAAAAAATTTTAGAAGTTAAAACTAAAACCACAATTGTATTATTTTAGTCCTTAACTTGTCTGAGGTAACCAGCAAGAAATACCTTCATTCCTAATTGTCTTGCCAATATTTTTCCAAAAAAAAATTAATGTGACAAAGTGTCACGGGGTTGAAGACTGTAACAGTCTTTCTGGCTGCTAATGTGGGTGTAACTTCTGATGTAGGATGCTTGTCAACGCATAAATGGACATATACTTTCAAATATTCTATTTATAACAAAATTCGAGTTGCCATGATTTTGGTAAGTATATATATACTGAAACCCATGACTATTTTTTTTCATTGAAATTATTAATAAATGAAGTCAATAACTCAACCCTGACAACAATTCCGTAACAATGAGAAATGCATAAATTTGGTGACGGGGTTGTGCTGACCACAACATTCTTTTTGCATAGGCTAGAATCTTTTGTTGGTATTAATGGAAGTGCATTAGCATGGTTTAAATCGTACATATAAGACCAACATCAATTCGTAGCAGTGAATGAAGAGGTATCATATCTAAAAACAAACAAACAAACAAAAAAACAAATCTACTATGCTCCGTTTCTTTTCATTTATTTTGAACAGACAGTAGTACAAATTATTATTTTTCCACCTACATATGATAATACTAAATATTATTACATTTTGTTAAATATATATAATCTGCAGTACACATATACATACAAGGAATACATTCTTGAAATATATTTGATTTAGTTTACAGATAAACAAGGGAGAAATGAACTATGTGATGTAACGTAGCCTATATATGCTGAGTTTCTTTTCATTTTTGTGACAGGCTTCATTTGTACGAAGAAAGGAAACTCAAATGGCAGAAAGTGAAAGTGAAATCTTATTTGTTTTCTTTATTTAAAAAAAGCACAGTGTTTTGTTTTCATTGTGAGAGTACACAAATAAAAGCAGACCTTTATACTGTGATGCATTATAAGACAATAAGTGTTTAAAGTTGATTCTGCTGGTATAAGGAAACAGCTGAAGTGATACCGCCGCACACACACACACCACACACACACACACACACACACATAACACACACACACACACATAACACACATAAAGCACACACACACACACACACACGCAAACACACACACACACACAGAGAGACACAAACACACACACAAAAACACACACACACACACACACACACAACACACACACACACATAAACACACACACACACACACACACACACACACATAAACACACACACACATAAACACACACACACACACACACACACACACACACACACAACACATCAGTTGCAGCATTGCCTAACTTGACAGCGCAGTTGGTACTTTATCAAAATAAAATACAGTGAAAAAAATGGGATTAAATAAAGGATATTTGTGTTATTTAACATATGTAGCTTTATAGCAGGTTTGCATCATATTCTGAGTTTGCATTTCTCTGTTTTTACATTGGTTTTATTGTGTGAGTGTGATGAGTAAAGGTCCAGATCTAGCGTATCATCATGTTCACCTAGCACACACCACGCATCTCCACCAGATTTGCTTTAACACAGACTGACACCTCTAGAAGCCTGCAGGTCTGGATGTTTCATCGTTTGTGCTGCTTTCATGATGTGTGGGAGCTCACGGACACCACAGCTTTAATTGTGGCTCCTTTATAAGGATGAGAACAGATTCACATAATAGAACAACCATCTATTTTTTAAATCCTCAATCTCCTTTGTTTAATTTGTCCACTTCCTCACTTTTCTCATCTTTGAAATGTTGGAAAGAGTTTTTCCAGTAATTCGTACTGTTTTTTGATCCTTATTCAGCATCTGCCTGAGCTCCTCTTTTTTTCCATCTCTCAGATCATTCAGTTTCTTCTGCTTGTTTTCTGGCTTCATCTTCATGTTTCTTACTCATGGCTCTGATTTCTGTGTCATGTTTCCCTGTTTCATTTCATCTCGCTCTCTCTCTCTTCTCTTTCCTTTCTCTCCTTCTCCCTCTCTTTTCTCTCCGCATGATCTCTTCTTCTTGTTCATGTTTCAGATCTTCAATCACTTTCTTCCATCTCTTTCTCTCTTTTCTTGTATCTCCATCATCTTCTCTTTTTCTTCTCTCCCAACTCCTCTTTTCTTTCTCGCTCGCGCTAGTCTTTCATAAATGTCTTTTTCATTTTCCGTTTTCTTTTTCATCATATTGCCCCTCTCTTATCTCTTCTCTCTCTATTCTCTTTTCTGTCGCTCCTCCTCGATCTTTAAAACTGTCGTTCTTCTTCTCTCTCTCTTTCAAATCTCTTTCTCATTTTCCTCCAGTTCTTCTTGTTTTTCTCTCAGTTGTTCCTCGTATCTCTCTTTTCTCTTCCTTTTCCTCTTCCTCTTCGTTCTCTCATCTGTCGTTATTTTTATCCTCCCATTCTCTCTGCTGTCGTTTAATTTCCTCTTGAATCCCTTTTTTTGTCATTTATCAGCCTCTTTTATTTTCCTCAACCATTTCTTGTTTCTCTTTTTCTTTCTTCTTCATTCCTCCTTTCCTCCACCAAATCTCTCTTTTTAGTTTCTTCCTTCTTGTTTTCTTTTTTTAATTCTGGCCATGGCACATTCATTCTCATTTCTCATCTTTTCTTGAATCTCGTCTGTATTTCTCTTACCCTCTTTTCTCTCTTCTTCTCTCTCTGTTCTTTCTGCTGTTTTTTTCATACTGTGATCTTTGGTTTTTCAATTCTCTCTCTTCATCTCTCCATTTTTCTCTGATATTCAGCTCTTTCCTGTCTTTCTCTTCTTCTGATGTTTTCTGGTTTTCAGTCCACCTCGTTTTTTGCCGTTCTGTTTTCTCTTTTTTCTCAAACGCTTTTATCAGTTCTTTCCTCCTTTTGTCTGAACTCATTCTCTCATCTGTTTTCTTCCTCATCTGCTTTTCTTTTCTTCCTGTCCTCAAGTCCCTTCTTGAGCTCTTCCATTTCTTGTCTCATATTTGGCTCTCAGTTTCTCATGTTGAGCCTGATTTCTCTCTCTCTCTCTTTCATTATTTCCTCCATTCTCTTTTTTAATGGACATTCTCTGCCTCATTCAAACATGTTGTTAGTGAAGTATCGACCCTCATTACTGTTCTTCAGTCTCTTCTATCATGTTGAACAGTTGAATCACTTGAGTTCTGTCTTGTTTTTACTCTGTTGTTGAAAGCCAGGGAATCTGTCTCCCACAATCTCCTGACCAGTTTCTTCAGTTCTGCCAGACGTTGCTTCTCTTCACATAATCCTCTATAGATTTACTCTCGAGATCATCTCCTCAATAGTGAACAGAACGATGCTGAACTGAGCAGCTTTTCGGACCAAAGATCCTTCTTTAAATCAGTTGCATAGTACTTCATTCTCCTCTTTGGTGAATCTTCCAAACTTCAGCACAATGACAAACACATGAGGTCCAGGTGATGACAGCGAATGCATTTCACTATTTCTTCCACCACTTGCTCATCTGGTAGTGTTGTGTCAAAGATACCAGGATATCACATAACAGCTACTGATCGACCATCAACTTTCACCAAACTCCTTCCTGACAGTCAGCCGTCACTGATCTGTGGGCTCAAGTCACTTTTTCAAAACTCTCTCTCTTCCCAGAATAGTGTTTTCCTGTTGCACACTCTTTCCACTTCCTGTCCTCCCGTATCAGCAGCCATCCTCAGACCGACTCGTGATCATCTTGTTTATCTCCAGCTCCTAAAACACATTTTAAATACATGTTAAGGCCAGTACACCAAACCGACGTCAAAGCACTACCGGCCATGAAACTGACTGGTGGCGTTGACTCGCGTTGTCAGCGTCTTCTGAGTTATAAATGTACTCTTGAAACACACTGCAAAAGACCCTAACAGACATCATAGCTTGTGCATTCTGTGCCTGCGTGCCAGATATAGACTGTCCCACACACCGCAGATGACAGCAGTCTGTATTCATCCTTCAAAAAAAGGGAAGATGAGACTAGGTTTGCCTTCGTCATTTATTTTTTGGGACACTTTTAGTTTCTTCTTGTGCCTCGTTTACAAAGCGGAACAGGCCAATCAGATGTGTGACCTTTTTTTCCTGATGGTCTCAACTCGCTGGAACTAGAAGCTGGACAAGCGAAAAAGAACCACAAAAACTAGCACCGACACCACCTCTCACCTGACCATGAATGTGGTGCCTTTCAATGGGTTTTGTGAATTGCGTTTTAAACAGAATATGAAAAAGTTACTCGGCCACAGTTTATGACAAAGCTGTGCTTCTAGACACGATGGAATATACGATTGTTGATGGAAAAATGACAAGTTAAGCAAGAAAGTTTCCCTAATTTTTTATCGACACATACAAGGAAATAATTATAATAAGTCCTACCATTGAGAGTAAAGTCACTTCATTTCTCACGCCCTGAATGAAGGCTTTCTGCTTTAATTCTTTTGATCTCATTTTCCATTTTCTCCAGTTCGTTCTTTGTGTTGTTCTTACCAGTTCATGTATGGCTCTGTTCTCTCTTGATGTCTTCACATACATCTGAGGCGAAATTAGGGTTTCAGTCCTTCAATTGTTCTCTATATAATCCAGCAGCTCCGGGTGGGGATCTGTCGGGAGTCTTCAGGTTCCTTTAAACCACCCCTCACTTCTGTACTTGACCTCCCACGAGAGACTGGAATTAACCTCTGAGATCTGTGTTTGAATCTGACAAAATCTTCTGCAAGTCATTCAAACAGAGAGGACCAGTGGTGAAGAGGCCAGCACGAATGTTGCTCCTTGGAGGCCAAATACCTTCTGGAATCTTCTCTATTTTCTGCTTTGGTCTTCATTTAGTAAGTGGACCAACAGGAACACAATGGGGAGGAAAGCATGAACTCCACGATGACAGAGAGACACACAATTGGAGAACCTGACGCAATCACGTCCTCCTCTGAGAGACGAGGGTCAGAGGCTGGAAGCTCCAAGCAGATTGAATCAATAGGGCCATGAAGGGCTTCACCTCTTTCTTCACAGCACTTATCACTTCTGACTGTCTGCTGCAGGATCAGGCTGATGCGGAGGATTTTTTAATGTCCTTTGTCGCTCCCGCACACACCTAGATTCAGCTTTGGACAACTGAAAAACTGTAGCAAAATATGTATTAAACACACATTTAAAAAAATTTCAGAGTCTTTGAATTTGCAGGGCTGTTTGACTTACTTATTAGGACGATCCCCTTCTGGACTTCGCTCTCTCCTGCTAACTACAATCAAAAATTAAAATACAGAGAGAAAAATTGATTGGTTTAATGACATTATAAACCAGTCATATGGGTTTTGGTATGTACCTTGGCTGTTGTTGGGGTCACAGTTCAATACACTGTTTGTGTGCAACAGGGAATGTATTGTTTCATTTATATTGAAAAGACAGCAGTGCTACATACATGCAGCATGAGCAGCTTGTTTTTTAGGAATTGCTTCCGTTTCTTCTTCTGCTTCTTCTTCCCCAAATCGAATCACATTTTTGAGGGCCTAAACTGCTCCAACACTCACGAAACTTTGCACCGCAGCATCAGAGGGACTGGCGAAAATTTTACATTGAATCGTTTTCCAGAAGTGGGTGTGGCAAAATGGCTCGATAGCGGCCAACCTGTAAAATTTTAACGGAGTGTGCCGTGAGCTACGTTCATATACATGCATGAAAATCGGTACACACGTGTACCACACCCTTAACGGAGGTGGGAACCAGAGTGTGGAGCGCTTGCCCCGGGCGGCTATAAAGTGCTTTGCAGCTTTTGCCGCTGATTGGCGCTTTAATCACAGTTTTTCAAACAAGCGCATCAAAGTCACATTTTCACAAATAGACGTCAGCTTTGTCCTCCCGAGTGTTACAATTTGACTGCAGTCAAAGGAAAATTACGGAAAGCCCTGAACCACCGCATGGTTGAGGAAAAAAAAAGGAAACCTATACTATCCTCGTTATTTCTCGACTTATCTGTCGTTATGTCGACTTAAGTGTTATTTCGACATAATAACTCGTTATTTCGACTTATTAGTCGTTTTTCGACTTATTAAGTCGTTATTTTTTTTATTTTTTCGACATAATAAACTCGTATTCGACTTTTAAGTCGTTATTTTTTCGACTTATTAGTCCTTATTTTGGTATTTTTTATTTCGACATAAGAAACATCGTTATTTTTCGCCTTATTAATAAGTCGTTATTTCGCTTATTAAGTCGTATTTCGACATAAATAACTCGTTATTTCGACTTATTAAGTCCGTTTTTCGACATAAACTCGTTATTTCGACTTTGTAAGTCGTTATTTAATCGACTTATTAAGTCTTATTTGTTGATTATTTTGTTCGACATAATAACTCGTTTTTCGACTTATTAAGTCGTTATTTCGACTTATTAAGTCGTTATTTTTTTTTGTCGACATATACGTCGTTATTTTTTTTTTCGACTTTTAAGTCGTTATTTTTCGACTTATTATCGGTTATTTTTCGACTAATAACTCGTATTTTCGAGTATTTAAGTCGTTATTTCGAGTTATTAAGTCGTATTTTCGACATAATAAGTCGTTATTTGTTTTTTTTCGACATAACTCGTTATTTGACTTATTAATCGTTATTTTCGAGTAAATTAGGTCGTTATTTCGACATAATAACCTCGTTAATTATTGTCGACTTTTAAGTCGTTATTTCGACATAATAACTCGTTATTCGCTTATTACGTCGTATTTCCGACATAATAACTCGTTTTGTTCGACTTATTAGCACGTTAGGTCGAGTATTAATCGTTATTTCGACATAGAACTCGTTATTTCGCTTATTAAGTCGTTATTTCGACATGACGTCCTCCTTATGTTAGTGCTTGTGGCAGGTAGGTTATGAGGCCACTACAGGGGCTAGTAATAAGATCCCGAGAAGTCAAAGAACGCATTTCGTTATGTTGACGTAGCCAAAAACTTTTACAGTTGTGGTGCTCCAATTTCTCGAGGTTTTGGTGCTAATTCCATATTGCTCCTTTCATTCCACATTTTTATCTGTTTGATTTGCTTTACTTTGTTACACTGTTAAACATCATATATCGCCGATTATTTTTTCTTTTCTTTCTTCAATATTTTTGCTTCATGTGCTTGACCTTATTTAGTGTCCCGATCAGAAATTCCTGTTTTAAAAATCACTTGGCTTGCACTGTGTTAGCCTATGACTACTACAGGTTCCACTATGTGGCTATTATGTATTAGTTTTTTAATATCTGTTATTGTTGTTGCTGTCCGTGATAATAGCAGACGATTATGAAACCTACACTGAAAAAAATGAATATGGCATGTCTTTGATTTACCAAAATGAACATGTAGGCTATGTACACTCAATTTAATTATGTTTCGTTGGTGAACATGCTTTAATCAAGTAGATTTTCAGGTCCGTGTATCCTTTTGTTCATTTGATCTTTCTACTTAAAAAGAAATAAAGAGAAATGAGAAACGGTTTGATTTTCATTTTTCTTCCCGGTTTTGTTTAGAAACGGAAAACTAACTTTTAGCTGGATTTTTTCGTATTTTGATTTTGGGTACAAACATAGATTATGCTTGACTATTTGTTTTGAATGTGTGGGCGGCGTGAAACGCCCCGTTCAAGCCCTTCTGTAGCTACTGCACCGACTAACGCGGCAAACCGCGAGCTTCGTTCATTTTCAACGAGGAGAGAAGCGGCAGACGAGCCGAGTTGATTATCCCCGCGATTCTTTGCTTGCGGTGCTATACAGATTAAAAAATTAAATAAATAATTAAAATAAAATGTAATATAGCTATATATTATATATATTATATATTATATATATATATATTATCAGGAGAGAGAGAGAGAGAAGAGGATAGAGAGAGCGAAAGGAGATAGTATAACTCTCAGTTTTGGTCCGGAAGACACCCTCAACAACATGAAAACGTTACAAAACTCAACAGGATGTGCTTTCTGCCATCTCGGTCTACATGACTTCTTTCGTAAAACGTCAGAAATAACCAGGCTCATGCATCACACAGAACCAACCATAGTCCTATAAAAGGGCATGTCTACTTTTACAAATAAACAATTTAATAGACAAATAATAATATTAATTTTAGTTTAGCTATGTAATTCAGTGAAACAACGAGAGGTTTGTCCCGTCTGAAACTCATTATCTGTAATGTTGTCACACCATCACTATTTCTATTCCCGGAATTCGTGAATTCATTCAATTTAAAATTCCAAAGTAGCTATCGCCTAAATTTAAAATATTTTTATAGTATTTTATTATAAATATTTTTAAATATAGCCTATTTATGTGGTCTTGGGTTTTCCATAACTGTTATGATGTAAAAAAACAAAAAAAAAAATTAGAAGGCTAAAAACTAGTAGTATCATATTTTTATTCCATGTTGTTGGTCACAGGCTAAAGACAATCAAATTAGTTTGTATTGGTTATGAACAGGGCCGGATTAGCGGGGTGCTATTGAGGCTGCACGCATATGCCCAACCCAGATGAAATGGACTAGACTTTTCCGGAGCTGAACAGTGTGTCCTTTGCATATTAACCTCAAAATAATTCTTATAATGAATTTGGAGTTCCGACTTTTCGACGCACAACAGCATTACTTATTATCAGTTGCATTATTCTATCTATATTTTCTTTTTTAGGCCCGTTGATGTTCTGACGTAACTAGGGATTTTAATTTTCGTTATTTTTTTTCCCCTAACCGCCAATTGTAACCTTAACCAACACGAATATCTTAAATTAGAATTGAATTAATAGAAAGGTGTCTGGCCCATATAAAATACTAACAGAAAAACATAAATTAGCTATATAAAGCCTCTATAAAAGACGAATAATAGGCCTACAACAACCCCGAAAATAAATTTTTTTTATTTTTTTACTAAAATCATAAATTTAAGAAACTGAAAGAAAAAACTGTGCAAGGTAGTTTGTTTTCTGTTCATTTTTTGGCTGCGCGAGAATGAAGTCGGCAAAAAAAGAAAGCGACTTCCATTTTGTCTTTAGTAGGCTTTATTTTACAATCAAAGCGATTGTTTTTATTGGAATGTACACAATAAAGGGGCAAACCTTTTACAATTCGGATTATATTTGTGACTACAAGGATCCTAAAAATCAAGTGATTGCAGCCGTCCAGCATGCACACACACAGTTGACAGGCAGCCTGTGGTTATCATAATAATATACAGTCAGTTTACATGAAGGAAACACACCACACACACACACACACACACACACGAGCCACAATCCTACTCAATTTAATATTAAAATCGTGATTTTGGGCCTATGCAAAACATTTAGTTTCAGTGGAATTGGAAACGTGAGTGAAGTACATATAAAATAATAATTTGACATTCAAATGCTCGCATATACGGACATCTTTGATTTTGTGGTTTCATGTTTCATTTTAGCCTAAATTAATTCGTTTTTTGGCTTGTCCCGTTAAGATTGGCTATACTTCTTATATTTTTAATTCTTTGTCTTTTCTAAATCCTGTTAATTGAAAGGATTTGTTGGTGGCGTGAGGGGAACTAAATAGACTAGTTTACAGTGTTTATTAGCCTAATATTATTTATGCCCTAATATTTGTTAATATTTTGTGTCGCATTAGGTCTATTTCTGAATTAAATAATAATCTTTTTTATATGCGTGCGTATTTTAACAAAAAACCATTCAGCAAAAACCTTTTTAAAACCGTTTACTTTGATTTGTTAATCAGTCCAAAATTAGCGATACAGTTTGCTACGCATTATGCGCACTGTGACCGAATCAGCAGAGCTTTTACAAGCTTTTGTCATCGTTGAATTTTTCTCAGACATTTCCAACACGTCGAAATGGTTTGCGCACTATCTGTGCATGTTGGTGTCCAATGTTTCCAGCGAGTGGAGCGTTTCAAAGTTGAACTATCAATGGAGCTGCGGTCTGCGATGCGAAAGGAGCTTGACTCACTGCGCAGCCCTTACTTTCACTGAAACGACAAAAGAATTTAGCGCTTTGACAATGGCGTAAGTAAGAGTATTATGCTGAGGCTGCGTTTATTCTGGTTTAGATTGTTTCATTTTTCCAGACAATTGCTTTTTTAATGTTGATATTACATAGTTGATGTTACTCTCGAGTTTTACAATATAATCGTTATTATATTCATGTTTAATAAAGGTGGCGGGTGCGTCACTTTTTTCTTGGTCGGATCTGAGTGCGGGTATGTTGAGTGTCGAACACACATGCACGCAATGCCCGAGAAAAATATGCCCGTTTTGGCTGCAGCCTCATACCCAGTTTGGTTTCATCCGGCCCTGGTTATGAATACATTATTTCTGTTTTGTCAGTAACAATAGCCGCAGCCGTGAAAATATAAAGATTATTTTATTTATTTTTATTATTATTAGCTATTCTTTTTATCTTGTAATCACCCGCTAGCAAATAACGCCGGATTAACAACGCGTCGTCACAGCAATTCGTAATGTTTTACGAGGTGGTTATATTTCGAACGAATATCGTAACACCACACTCGTTTTGCCAAAGCGTCCTGGTCTTATCACTGCAGCACAACAATAACAGATAAAATAATAATACTAATGCCACAGTATGGACCCTGTAGTATCATATGCTAACACAGTGCAAAGCCAGTTGAATAAAACAGAATTTTGCTGATCGGACAATAAAGGTCAAGCACATTAAGCAAAATATGAAGAACAAAATAATAGGCGATAATATGTTGTTTAAAGTTACAATTAAAGCATTAAACAGATAAAAAGGTGCATGAAAGAGAATACTGGCAATTGAGCACAAAACCGCTGAGAATTGTAGCACACGCAACTTGTAAAGTGCTTAAGGTTCAACATAACTAAACTGCTTCGTTATTCTCGGGCTTATTCTGCCCTCTAGTGGCTCAGACTGAACTTGACACAGCCTTAAAACATAATGAGACTTTGATTCAAATAACGCACTTATAAGTCGAAATACGGTTATTATGTCGAACTAAACGACTTAATTACTCGAAATAACGACTTACTAATCAATAACGAGTTATTATTCGAAATAACGACTTAATAATCGAAATAACGATTTATTTATGTTCGAAATAACCGACTTCAAAATAAGTCGAAATACACGAGTTTATTTATGTCGAAAATAACGACCTGTTCTCTCGAATAACGACTTAAATAAGTCAAAATAACGAGTTATGTCGAAATAAAACTACTTAATTATGTCGAATAACCGACTTAGAACTCGAAATAACGACTTAATAACTCGAAATAACGACATAATAAGTCGAAATAACGATATAAGTTTCCCCTTTTTGTTTTTCTTCTCCCCCATGCGGTTCAGGGCTTTTTCCCTCTCTGATAGAAAATGAAGAAAAACACTATAGTTAAAATATTTAATATTCACCTATGAAAGTTTTAAGTTACCTCTTAAGTTATGTCCGTGTCTTAGAAGAATCAACAGAATAAAACACCACACATACTTTTTATTCATTACCTGTCATTATTTTGACAGATAACTTCTTGGGGTAAAGATATCTGGTTCTGTACACTGATTAAAAAAAAAAATTGTTGCCCTGTTTTATAAAATTTTTCCATGTATAGTAAAATGTGAGGCACTGAAATCATTTCGCTCCCATTATTTAGGCCAAACTAAAACAAGAAACGAATAAATTTAAACACTGGCCACGATTTAGCTAAATCACTGAAACTCGGACAGATTAATAAAACGTCCTCAACGTTTTAAACTCAAGTTCTCTCATTATACATCAACAAAGACGTACACAGAATGTAAAAAAACTGCTTCATTAATTGACAACTTCAGTGATTTTAAAGGAGCCTTCTTTACTTGCTTTCATACAATTTAAGTAAAAACTAAAAAAAAAAAAAAAAATAAAAAATAATAATGCTAGGCCGCATTTAAATGCAGGGTGTCATACTCAAAAATATCAGAGTTGCAAGATTTGTGTGGCGCGCATGATGGCTGAATGCGACGCACAACATTTATTCTTATTTGTCTACATATTTTTTCTTTCAATACAAATATATTTGGTTTTATTTTGTATCATTGCATGTAAAAATATTAACTTTGTAATGTATATGTGAATGTGAAACTGCAATCTTATTCGCAGTCTATAGCATTTTATAATTATTTGTACAAAAATATGTAATTAACCTGCTTTGTATCTTTATTATTTTTTTAATGTAAAAGAGATTTATATAAAACAATCAAAATCAACGAATTGGAGTGGCATCGGCCTTTAGATCATTTTAAAACATTGAATAGCCTTCAATTTACAGGTTATAACTGCATCTGTCTCGGTTGTAGACTTGTGAAGATTTATTTTTAATGCGGATCCCATACTGTAACCTAAAAGAAATGTGCTCTATTACTATTCATATTCAAGTGTTTGTGTGGAAAATTATTGCATGACAGGGAGGCGCCCTCGTGACCCCCCCACCCCTTTTCTGATAATGAAATACACTTTAAACTGGAGCGCCTCACATACTGTACATGAGAAATAATATCAACAGAAATCTTGAAATGGCTGATTATGCACATCCTATGGAGGTGAGAGTCAGCACAGTGAATCATCTTGCAGGGAAAACATTAGGTTATTAATAAATCATTAAAATGTCTCCTTTTTCACATTATTGGGCAACTTCTGCCTGTGCTTTGGGGCAAACTTAATGCATGTTCTTGAGCGCGGAATATATTAAGGCTCATTATGGATTAGACTGTGTTAATTTAATATAAACCTGCGATTAGTTGAATAATGACAAATGACCAACTAGTAACTAGAAAAATCTTACGTGGGGGGCAGATCAAGTAAATACCCTAGACATCTCTGATATAGTTTTTAAAGCATTTTATACGTGTTTGCATAAATTCTTCTTTCAGAACGGTCCGTAACGGAGAGATGCCTTAACACTGATTTTTCCTCTGAAACACAAAAACGAAAATTTTAATAAAATTGATATTTTATGTTTTGAGGATGGTCAACCCTTCTCCATTCTGCATGTATTGTTGCTTCTGGTTTGTGCATTTGTAAACCACAGAAAAATCTACAAAAGTGTTGTCTCAATCTATTTTTAATGTCGCAATATTTTTTACATTTGTATTGCCAAAACGACTGCAGCATTGCTGAAAAGTAGTACAAAGCAGCATAGGCTATAGGCCTACATTAAGAACAAAAGTTTTTGTCTCTTTGGCAGATGCGTGTCTCTTTCGCCAGTTTCTTTGTCTCTCTCTCAGAAGTGCCTCATCTCTCCTGCTATAAAACAAAAACATATTATATTGTATGTAATACTCTTTAGGCCTATGCAGCTGCAAAAATTGCAAAAGCCAAACCCAACGAGGCATGAAAACACTTTGCTAAAACCTGTTCTGTAAGTTTGAAACCCTCATCAGACACTGCCCATATGAAAGTGCAAGAGATTCACACCTTTTTCAACCCCCACAAGCTATACAGAACTACCCCCACTCTTCATTCATCTCACTATATCAGGCCCGGATTGGCTAATCGGCAGCACCAGGAGGATTCCCAGTGGGCCGGTCTGTTTTTTGGCTGCGAGGAACGGTGTGTTGTCGTCATGCTACTGGGTTAATTTTTGCTGCCTGCACACACAGAAGCCATACTCTTTTTATTTATTATTTTCTCGCAGCCCATATTATTATTCTCACCAGACCATAAAAAAACAAATTTCAATTGATATTTAATCGTTCTTTTTTGCAAAAATCATTTCAGTGTATTTGTGAGCGTTAGGTGTTTGAGGCATGCTAAGACCAAGCCGAATTCTTTGCCAGCTGCTCCCACGTCACAGCGCACGCGACTCGCGCTAACTGCACCCAGCAGCTTCACAGTCACAAGTTTTGATTTTACAAAATCAGTTTGAGGCGAATGCAACTTATTTATCATGAGCCCAACATTAACAAGGCAGGAAAAACATCCAGTCTACCTGCGTATTTCATTGTACGTTAATGCTGTTAATTAGAGAGAGAAAAAAAATACATTGAAAAAAAAAACAAAAACAACCAAAAAACAAACAAAAAAAAACCTAGTTTGGCTGTTCTTAAACTTGGAGCTCATTATATTGAAGTATCAATCCAAACACCAGAAGCAACCTACGCTTTCTTTAAGTGTTCTTTCATTGAAAAGTAGGCTATGCATTTTTATTTTTTTCACAGGATATATGCTTGAAATAATGTTTAAGTTCAAAACTTTAAGTGCCATTGTTTAAAAAAAAATGCTTTACTGACTAACGTTTCAGACTAACTCATAGACCTTCAGGTTTTTATTTTTTGTTTTTATACTAGATTTAACTTGAATCTCAATACTATTAAACAGAGTTTAAAATCTCAAGGAGTTTATAAGTTGAAATGGATGAAAATGTCACAGTGCATGTTAAATAGCCTAAATGAACTTGTATCTTGTATAGTAACCAAAGACCTTGATTGCATGTTACCATGAAACTAACAATATAATTTGATTGTTTTTAAAAGAACAATTCCTGTATAAAATGGGACAGCAACCTTTATATCAAACATATAAACAGCTGAGCAACGCGGGAGCCAGCTTCTGTGCCACACAAAGTGAATGGACATGCACAGTTTTTAAGGGGGGGGGGGGTTGTTTCTTAAAGTAATTTTCAGATACAATGAAAAAAAAAAAAAAAAACGTGATAAACACAAACCCAAAACTTGTAAATAGTTAACAACCTAGTCTTTAACCCCACAGTAAGAAATTTTAATCATTTAATCACTTATTTTCGTTTGCTGCATGTTTTTTAAAAATAAGCTAAAAATAAATTAAGTTTTTGAGAGGAAAAAAAATGTCATGTATAAGTTGCATTTTATTACATTCAGAAATAATAACAGCAGGCCTAATAATGTTATAATGTACCAAGAACAGAACAAGAATTAAAAATATAGAATTCTAATGGATAAATATAATTGCAGTATATAATAATATAGGCTTAGCTATAAACAAAAAAACAACAGCAAAAAAATAAAAATATAATTTAAAGCGAAACATAAGGTAAGGTTGGGCTAAACCTCTTTCATTCGGGACAAATCCAAACATTTCCATATTCGTGATGTTGCCCATTTTGAAGCTTAACTATTATTCATAAGGGTAAAATAGGCTTTGTAGTTCACACGTGTTTCAGTATCGACGGAAAAAAATCATAAATGAGCAAAAAATATGCCAAAGTGGACCGCTGCTCGACGCCCAGAATGGCACAAGTGAAACGACCTGCTGTTTCCAATATACAGGTGCTGGTCATATAATTAGATATTATCATCAAAAAGTTGATTTATTTCACTACTTCCATTCAAAAGTGAAACTTGTATATTATAATTATTCATTACACACAGAACTGATATATTTCAAATGTTTATTTCTTTTAATTTTGATGATTATAACTGACAACTAAGGAAAAAATCCCATTTCAGTATCTCAGAAAAGCCAACACTTTAATCAGTTAATTAACCTCAAAACACCTGCAAAGGCCTTAAAATGGTCTCTCAGTCTAGTTCTGTAGGCTACACAATCATGGGGAAGACTGCTGACTTGACAGTTGTCCAAAAGACGACCATTGACACCTTGCACAAGGAGGGCAAGACACAAAAGGTCATTGCAAAAGAGGCTGGCCTGTTCACAGAGCTCTGTGTCCAAGCACATTACTAGAGAGGCGAAGGGAAAGGAAAAGATGTGGTAGAAAAAAGTGTACAAGCAAATAGGGATAACCGCACCCTGGAGAGGAATGTGAAACAAAACCCATTCAAAAAATGTGGGGGAGATTCACAAAGAGTGGACTGCAGCTGGAGTCAGTGCTTCCAGAACCACTACACACAGACGTATGCAGGACAGGGTTTTCAGCTGAGCATTCGCTTGTGTCAAGCCACTCTTGAACAACGACAGCAGCGTCAGAAGCGTCGCACTTCAAAAAAGGACTGGACTGCTGCTGAGTGGTTCCAAAAGTTATGTTCTCTGATGAAAGTAAATTTGCATTTCCTTTGGTGATATCAGGGTCCCAGAGTATGGACTGGTGGAAGAGAGGAGAGGCACACAAATCCTCGTTGCTTGAGGGTCCAGTGTAAATGTTTCCACAGTCAGTGATGGTTTGCGGTGCCATGTCATCTGCTGGTGTTGGTCCACTGTGTTTTCTGAGGTCCAAGGTGCAAACGCAGCCGTATACCAGGAAGTTTTTAGAGCACTTCATGCTTCTGCTGCTGACCCAACTTATGGAGATGCAGATTTCATTTTCCATCAGGGACTTGGCACCTGCACACAGTGCCAAAGCGTCCGTAGTACCTGGTTTAAGGACCATGGTATCCTGTTCTTAAATTGGCCAGCAAACTCACCTGACCTTAACCCCATAGAAAATCTATGGGGGATTGGGAAGATGAAGATGCGATATGCAAGACCCAAGAATGCAGAAGAGCTGAAGGCCACTATCAGAGCAGCCTGGGCTCTCAATAACACCTGAACAGTGCCACCAGACTGATCGATCTCATGCCACGCCGCATTGCTTGCAGTAATTCAGGCAAAAAGGAGCCCAAACTAGAGTATTGAGTGCTGTACATGCTCATACTTTTCATTTTTTATACTTTTTAGTTGGCCAAGAGATTCTAAAAATCCTTTTTCTTTGTATTTGGTCTTAAGTAATATTCAAAATTTTCTGAGATACTGAATTTGAGATTTTGTCCTTAGTTTGTTGCAGTTATAATCATCAAAATTAAAAGATATAAAACATTTGAAAATATTATCAGTCTGTGTGTAATGAATGAATATAATATACAAGTTTCACTTTTTGAATGGAATTAGTCAAATAATTTTTTTTTTTGATGATATTCTAATTATAGACAGCACCTGTATTATGTGCTGTCCTGGCCTGACAACTCATATTTGGTTTTTTTATAGCACCACCACTCGAACTAGCAAAACAGGAAGTGACATGTTTTACACTGGTATGCACTATTAGCAACACAGTAAAATATGCCATTTTGTGCTAAACTTGCTAGAAATATTCTCAAACATGCTAGCAACACTTACTATGTGCTAAAGGATGCTATTAATACTATGAAACAGGAAGTTGTTGTAACTCAGGCATACAATGCCCAATCTGCCCCAAACTTCACACGTTTTATAAGAGTCCTGGCCTGAACACATCTAAAGGTCAATATTCAATTATAATTATAGCGCCACCTGCTGGCGACAGGAAATTACTTGTTTTACACTAACTTAAACATGCAACGTCCAATCTGCCCTAAACTTCACATGTTTGGTAAGAGTCCTGGCCTGAGGACATCTTCATGTCAATATCCACTTATAGTCATAGCAACACCAACTGGCAGCAGGAAGTTTGGCACATATAAGTGAATTTGATGCATTTATCCAACATTAACCACTCTAAAAGTATACTGCCTACTGTTCGCGTTTCCCAACAGCTACTGGGTGATGGTGAGCCCCGGGTGTGAGGGCCTTTTCATCGCTGCTTGCAGCTTTAATGATTTTAATTGATTTTTTTAATTTTAAAATTACAATATAAAAATAAAAAACAGAATGATATCACTGTAAACAAAACAGCACTGTGCTGAAAGTCAAGTCAAGTCAAGTCACGTTTATTTATATAGCGCTTTATACCGGAACAACATTAATAGGAAAACAAAACCAGTGTGTCAATAATGCAAAATGACAGTTAAATGCAGTCATTCATTGAATTCAGTGATGTCATCATGCAGCTCAGTTCAGTTTAAATGGTATCTGTGCAATCATTTGCAATCAAGTCAATGATATCCACTGTAAATGAAGTGTCCCCACAACTAAGCAAAGCCAGAGGCGACAGCGGCAAGGAACCAAAACTCCATCAGTGACAGAATGGAGGGAAAAAACCTTGGGGAGAAACCAGGATCAGTCGGGGGATCAGTTTATCGCTCTGACCAGACGAAAACCAGCAGTTCAATTCCAGGCTGCAGCAAAGTCAGATTGTGCAGAGAAATCATCTGTCTCCTGTCGTCTTGGTCCCGGTGGTCGTCTGAGACAAGGTCTTTACAGGGGATTCTGTCTCTGGGGGCTAGTCCTGGTCTCCGCTGTCTTTCAGGGTTGTAGAGGTCCTTTCTAGATGCTGATCCACCATCTGGGCTGGATACATACTGGATCCGGGTGACTGCAGGACCCTCTGACTTGGATACAGACTGGATCTGGTGGCTACGGTGACCTCAGAATAAGAGAGAGAAACAGACTAATATGAGCGTAGATGCCATTCTTCTAACGATGTAGCAAGTACATCGGGTGTTATGGGAAGTGTTCCCGGTTCCGGTTTTACCTAATTAATGCAGCCTAAAAAATCCTTTAACGGATTTGGATATTAGAAGTGTATTAGTATGTTATGTGTAAGCCAGGTTAAAGAGATGGGTCTTTAATCTAGATTTAAACTGCAAGAGTGTGTCTGCCTCCTGAACAATGTTAGGTAGGTTATTCCAGGAGTTTAGGCGATAAATAGGAGAAGGATCTGCGCCCCGCAGTTGACTTTGATATTCTAGGTATTATCAAATTGCCAGAGTTGAAACACTGCTTTATATGGAGGTAAGAGGAAAATGTTCCTCTCAGAGAGTTACATTCATATAAACCCTTACATATCTGCCTTTCTGTATTTTGAGCATTGCGAACAGTGAGAATGATTTGCCTGCTACAGTATTTTCTTCTCTTTACAGACTTTATGAAAAAATTCCCCACAAATATTTTGGGAAATGGTTGAAATGCAGTTTCTGGAAATAGAGATTGGCAAAAAAAAATGAAATAAAAAAAGCTTATCAATGATAACCGGCTGACTGATGCATCTCTAGAACCCGAAACCAGTTGATTTAACCCTTTAACGCATACGATCACACGTTGTGGTTTAGTGCGTCACGTGATCAACTGCGGAAATTCAAATCTGTTTTTGCGCTTTTCCTGACGCTGAGCCAGAGTCGGACGCTATTCAGTTTTTTCAGCCATATAATGCTTATTTTAGCTTTCAGACATCTAAATACACATAAGTACTAGCAAAACAATACATTTATAGTTTGTAAAAACACACTGATGTCAATGGAAGCGGCAATAATTATACCATTCCAATTTGGTAATTTGACCACATGTTTAGGCTACACATGTAGGTTAACTTTTAAAGTTTAATATGCACTTCTCTCAGTTCACCGGGAAATTTACTTTAATGTCTTTCGGGGGAGAGGATTATATTTTAGGTGTTGGTAAATCCCTGTTACATGGTTCTGGTCGTAGAGCAGTTGCTCCGTGTGTGACCTTTTTTTTTTCCTAGCCTTTAGGTGGAGTTGTGAGTGGGGGAATTCTCCCGGAACCTTGAAAGTGGAGTTGGTGACGTCAGTAGGGATTTCTATTATTTAACACTCGGTGGCATCAATGGCAGGGTCTCTCTCTGCTTTCGTTCGCTGGGGTCTCTTGCTTCATGCGAAGATTTCTCATTACCTCTCCTTTTTTTTTTTTTTTTCTTTGTCTATTTTCAGTAGCAGATAGTGGATTTGTTAGTCACAGTTTTGTTATCTAGTAAGTTAAGCGAGGGAAGCACTGGCCCGGAAGACTCACCTGTTTGTTTGTTTTTTCTCGGGAGTTAGGTAAGACCTCTCCAGGTGGTCGGGTGTAGTCAGGGTCTTTGTATCCTTTAGCTGCCCCTACCTGCTTGCTGTTATCTATATTTATTTATTACATGATATATTTGTGTTTTGTTAAATATTTTTCTATTTGTGCAACTTGTTATCTGTGCTGTTTTGATATACCATTTTTATTTATTTATTTTTTTTTTAAATTGGCAAGGACGTCAATAACAAAAAAAACTGATATCAAGCGTCTGTGATTTTTGTTTTTTATATGTTTGGTCCAGGCCTAATGTGATTTAAATGAGCCAAATTTGGGCCATAACAATCCAACAGCTCGGATTCAGCGCAGATGGCAGCACCCATCACCCATTATAGATCCAACAAACATGGTCAATTTTAAGGGTGTTTAACCCACCAAATACATTGTACTTTCATGTATTTGAGAATCGGAAGATTTAGAATATTTATAATATGTGTCCCTGGAGCCAAAAAACCAGTCTTAATCGTCGCGGTTGGGGTATATTTTTAGCGATAGCCAAAAATAATATGGGTCAAAATTATTGATTTTTCTTTTATGTCAAAAATCATTAGGATATTAAGCAAAGATCATTCCACAAAAAAATATATAAAAAATCCCACAACATATATATAAAAAAACAAAATTTATTAGTAATATGCATTGCTAAGAACTTCATTTTGACAACCAACTTTAAAGATGATTTTCTCAAATTTAGATTAGATTTAGATTCTTGCTCCCTCAGATTCCAGATTTTCAAATAGTTGTATCTCAGACAAATATGTGGTCCTCCTAACAAACCACACATCAGTGGAGAGATGATTTATTCCAGCTTTCAGACTGATTGCTACATCTCAATTTCAAAATTGACACTTAAGACTTTGTGGTCCAGGGTCACATTATAGTGGAATACGTATTTTGAATAATAAAAGGGAAAAAAACGGAAATAATAAAAGCAATGCATGTGTCATACAACATAAAAACAGAGAACAAACAACAAACACAAACCCTAATAATACATTTTACAACCCACCAATCCACGGGTTTAAAAAAAAAAATAAATAAATAACAAAAATAAAAAATAATAATAATAATAATAATAATATATAATGTATATATATATATATATATATATATATATATATTAATACTATATATATATATATATATAATAGATATTCAAAAGGATGTCAGATGTCTCTGTTTTAAATCTAGATTAAAAACACAATCTCTTTGGCCAAGCATTCAAATAATGCATCTCATAATTTTGGACTGCAGTCATAATCTGATCAAATGCGCATTATTATTCTTTAGCTTTAGGTTAAACTAATTAATTTTACTTGGCTGGAACAGCAGCTACGCTAATTATGGCTCTATTTGTTTTCTCTGTTTCTGCTGGATTTACATCCCGTGGTAACTAGGATTTACACAAGTTCCAGTCTGGATCCAGAACACTGAGAAGAGATGATGCAAACCCCTCAGAGGACCTCAGATGATGCTTACCCAGAGACAACATACAGAACTACCACATTTTGCTATAAGTTTGATTGCATAATATAATAATTGCTGTTAAAAGTGTTCATCATCTGGTTGACTAGGTCTTGTATTAATTTTTCTGTACATTTCTGCCATATGTACATAAACTGATAAGCTACTACTAAATATTGTAGACACTTAATTTTCTGTAAAGTTGCTTTGCACGATTTGTATTATACAAATAAACTTGAATTGAATTGATTGAATTTAATAATACCACTAACGACCTCCACTGCCTGAATTTAGCAGCATGGATGTTGTGGTCGGGATGAATGAGTATGATGTAAAAAATGTAAGTACAAATGTATACACAAAGTATAATATATCGAAACAATCTCTGTTATGGTTTGATTTATATTTTAAAAAATTGTGAACAAAATGTTGTCATTGATAATGTTGAGTCAGTCCGTTCCCATAATACTGATATAGGAATACTCATTATTTTTAAATTCGATGGTGTATTATCACATATGGTAAATGGATTAGCTATGGATTAGCAATCCATAATTAATCAGGTTAAATGTCTTTTCAAAAGAGCATAATTTGAACATTTTAGACAGAAAGCAAATAAGATACTATCATTTTCAGATCCTATGTAAATACAAGATTTTGAGCTTTGCTCACTTTGCCTTTTTTCATTATGTAAAGTTTGTGTTTAAATGTTTAAATGGTCTTGCTCCTATGCCCTTATGTATCTTTTTTCGAGAGATTGCAGGGAAAAGCAGTAGATCCACTAGAACGACTGTAAAGTTATACATTGTAAAACATTAATTTGCTCAGGCACTGTTCTCTTAGTGAAAGGTGTAACATTTTGGCATTCATTGCCTGACCTGTAAATTATAATCATTTTTTAAGAAAGCCCACGAAATCTTGGTTGATACATCAACAATCTTGTAATCATGTTTAGTGTATTTGTATTATAAATTTGTGCACTACTTGTTTTTTTGTAATTGTAATTTATAAAAGCCCTCCTAGGGAAAAGTGTTGAAATTAGCTAACGAGTATAATTGCACAAAATAACGAAATATTTAAAATATAGAAATAAACTATTAAAAGCAATATTCTGTTTTAAATAAAACTTAAAACACAGTCTGTTATACGCCCTGTGACATGATTTCATGCTATACATCAGTTTCAAAACAGGGAACAAATATGGAAGCATTCTAAAAAGTACTGTTATATAAAAATATACTTTTAAATATTTTGTTATTTAATGCAAATTATACTCATAATTGTAAAAATGTACATTCAAGTGCACCAAATATCTTTTCGGGGTCACTGCAACAAACTATGAAGACTTACAAGCGTTTGGGATCTTAGGTAAACCGCGTTTCTTCTTTCTTCCTTTTTCTCTTTATGGCTCTCATCAATATTTTCATCCTCTGAGAGATCAGAATCCACAGATCCGCTGTCTTCTGTGTCCACTGATGAGCCGATCTTTGGTGTTTCTTTCATTGTCTCAGGATAATATTTTATCTTCAGTGTATTCTTAACTCTTTTGAAAATCTGAGAGCGGGTTGTTTTTTTATCCTTAAACTGAAGGTGTCCTCCTCCACACTCTGCAGTTAACTGTTGAATGAATTCATTAACTTCCACAGAAGCCTGTTTACCGCCGTGTGTCTCTTCATCAGTCGTGAGCACTATAGTGTGTTTAATGGTTTCTTCACTGAACTCTTTTAGCACACACTTCACTCTTCTCAGGTCCTCCTCAGTGAAGTCTGTGTGCTTCAGTATGAGTATAAAGGCATGAGGTCCTGCATCAAACAGATTCACACACTCTTTCACTGTCTGTGTGATCTGATGATCGGAGATGTTTGGCTGGAACAGCTGAGAATTGATGATGACAGTCACGTGACTTTTCTTTAGTCTTCCTCCAACTCTCTGACTGTACTGATGGAGCATCTTCTCATCAGGAGCTTCACTCTTAAACGCATCTGTTCCTAAGATGAAGTTTCCCACTCGACTGTTATCTGACACGTTCTTCCCCAGGAGAACAATCCTCACTGCAATGAGTCAAATCAGACGTTTGGTA
Organism: Cyprinus carpio; assembly: GCF_018340385.1. Lineage (NCBI taxonomy): Eukaryota > Metazoa > Chordata > Actinopteri > Cypriniformes > Cyprinidae > Cyprinus > Cyprinus carpio. The sequence continues at coordinate 3,900,114 of NC_056574.1, read as the reverse complement.
TTTAAAAGGCACACACATTCTCTGTGACAGCGTTTAAACATCCATCATTCATTCATCCAGAAAAGCAAATCAAACAGTGGTTAATTTGTGAGTTCTCCTTTAGCATTTATTTCTCCAGCAACAGCTTTACACTGCAAAAGTGATTTTACTCATGCAGTATTTTTTGTTTCTTTCCAGTACAAACATCTGTACAAAAGTCTGAAATCAAGATACGCTGAGATTTAAAATATTAACTATTGTTAAAAATAAACAATTCAAATGGATTTGTACTGTATATATATATATATATATATATATATATATATATATATATATATATATATATATATATATATAGTTTTAAGCATAATCCTCACTTGTTTTAATATTTTTTTTTTATTAAAATCAATATGAAAATCACATACAACAAAAGTATCACTGTAAGAGTTAGCAATGAAAAACACTAAATTGTAAAAATATCACATTTTGCAATTGACTTACTGCTGGGAAGACTGAAATCTGGAATACTTAAGCCCACTGTAAAACACAAGAGCACAAACACAGATAGTTTGTGAATCGGTTGAACATTATGTGCATTATGTGAACAGTTTCTTCCCTCAAGCAGTCCATCTCACGAACAGTAAGCTTTACAGTAGACATGCAATACACAACACTATTTATACATTTATTGATTTAACACATACTTCTTATTCACATTTCCTTGCATTTGTACATAACACACCTGTACACAGTGGCGTACTGCACATCTCTGAGGCCCCCCTCAAAGAAGGCGACAAGGCCCCTCCCACCAGCAGTGATGCCATGGCACGTATGAAAATGTATTGTGCACCTGCTGCAATATACTACTGAGTCCGTGTCCCCCATTTACATAACTGATTTAACAGTAATGAATGTGAAAAATTACCATTGCATTGATGCCGGGGCAGTGGGCATCATTTATGCTGCGGCGCCCCCGGGGAAAAAAGCAGTTGGGGGTTCGGTGCCTTGTCGTGGTATTGCGGCCCGAGACTCGAACACACAAGTCTCGGGCCGGCAATAAAGAAAATACATTGTAATCGGCTAAAACGCAAAAGGTTACTTTACTTCCTGAAAAAGTTTGCATCCGAGTCCGTGTTGCCTTCATATTCACACGAACCGCGCCAGAGATCGAGTGTAATCAAACTCAGATCACCTCCTTCAGGTAGTCTCGGCTCCGGTACCCCGGTGCGCACCCGGGTTCGCATGACGCCAAACGTACCGAACTCAGTCTGACGTCAAGCGAAACCGAACGTGCTAATGTGAAAGTGAAAGTGCCCTTACTCTTCTTACGCTTTTCCTGCCTTGACTAGTCCCATATGAACTAGATTTTTTTTTTTATTTCTATTAGAACTACTAAGATAATTTTATTGTAAATACTTTACCATTATTATTTCTAATATTCATGTTTACTATGTAACACTATTTGCGGTACTCTCCTGTCGATCTGCCTGCCTAGTTTGTGTGTTTTTTTTATGCTTTTTGGTATAAAATGAACTGAAATTCTGGCACTCACGTTTCTCTGTTACTCTCACAGTCGATAGCTTTCGTGTATAGTCTGGAAAAGACAAAACAAAAAACACGACATGAAACACAGCTACACACGAAACTAACAGATATCGACAAGCAAAGAGTACTTTAACTCCACACAAATATAGTTTAATGCTTAAGCGATATCACTTGCTTAAAATTCGATTAGGATAAACTTTAAACATACCAATATTGATATCTGGTTTTCTTTCTTTAGCTCTTACCTGCACTAAATGCCATTTTTCCGCGAACGCCTTGAACTCGAAAGTCAAATGTTTGTTGTAATGAAGATGAAATGTGCACGTGTAAACTCAGGAGTCTCTAAAACACACCGACAGACTTCACTCCTCACTTACGAGATCAATGACGCTAATGAAACTGAGATTTAAGAAGACTGTCGTGAGATTATCTGCTGTAATGTATCATAGTTTTTGTGATAAGCCTGCCCTCTAGTGCTGACCCATATAGTGATGTATGAGAATCAAGCTGAGTAAAAGTCCAGTTAAAAAAGCATGCGAGTTTCACAGCAGACAATTGTGTCGCGTTATAAGCATACACCCTAGTGGAAAATAAAAGTATACTTTATTGTATTTGTAATATATTCCCGGTTTTAATAGTACATTGCAAATATACTAACAAAAATGTACTCTCTTTAAATATATAAAAAGTATATTAGCATTATGCTTTTGGCTATTTTCACAATACAACTTTTAACACACTGTAAAACAATTTTTTGAATATTTTTTTTAACTGTGTGCTTAAAATGATCATTGTAACAATGCGTTGAAAGTATACTTTCAAAATACGTTATTAAATAACCTGATGACAATGTCACTCCACAATGCAATAGGAAAATATATAAATATGTATAGTATTTTTATGTTACATTAATCAGTATTTAGCACACCTTCCTAAGGAACAGGCACGTGCACACATAGACATCAAAGGGTGCTTGAGCACCTGCCTTTTTCTTCCTCGAGAGAAAGTGCCCTTTTTCCGGGGAGTTTATTTTTTTTAAATAAATTAATATATGTATATATGTGTGTGTTTCTGTTTGCGCACAGCTTTCTTGTTCAAACAAATAAAGAATTTTGGAAATGTCCTTTCCATTAGAGCAAAAGAAGACATGGAAGCAAAATAGACCAAAATCTCAAAATTGAACAGCACATGAAGTGTCCTGCCTTAAACAATAAAACTTCATAATTTTGATCTCCGGCTCCTCATCTAATAACTATCCATTCTATTAGTATGTTGTATGCTGATAGATTTTACCAACCCTTCCTCAAATGTGAAACAAAGTTCTTGTCACCATCAGTTTGTGTGTGTGTGCGTGCGCGTGTGTGTGTGTGCAGTAATGTAATTATACAACACTGTGAACTGATTATTTTGTAGACATCTGTTGAAAAATGAAACAACATGAAACAATTGGGTGAGTGTGAGGGAATTAAAATAATTGGTAAGTCAGAGTTGTGTTAATATATTTAACGTTTTGTTAGAAATAAATTGAAATAAATATGAGAAGTGCCCTTTTTTCCACTTGAGCCCCTGCCCCTCAAAATGTCTGTGCACGTCACTGCTAAGGAAAGAATATGTACCAGAAGACATTGCGATTACTAAATATATTTAGACTTAAAGACTTAAAGAAGTTCCAGATCTATAAATTGTGCTCTTATTTATTTTATTTATTTTGCCTTTAATGTAAATAAATATGTGCAAACAATATACTTGCTCTTGTGAATTTATTTTGATGTTAAATACATTGTGCAGCTGTCTCTTTAATACTGCGTGTTTTATACTCATGTTGCTGCTGATTGGTCTGAAATGTTTGACACACCACCAAACAAGAGAAAACACATCTCAAACCCGCTGCACGCCGTTTCCAGGAAACATGTGTTCAAACCGGAAACCGTAGCAAAACGTTGCACACCGGTTTGAGCTTGAACTTGCCCCTGATGTGAGGTGTGTGTGCTTCAGGAGCAGTCCGTTTGATGAAGGTAATGACGTGCACGTGTGTGTGTGTGATTAGTATTCGGGAGAGTTCCTGCATTGTGATTGGCTGATCTGTGACAATCCCCCCATCAGAGAAACATGGATTCAGTTTATTTGAAGCAAACGTCCCAGTCACATCAGTGCTCATTCACACGTGTGTTCAGTACATTTCACCGCTGACTGTTTTGAGAACAATTCACAGTATGATGCTGGCTTTGCCAAAATACTTTTGCTCAAAGATCATGCCGTGCCAACTGTTCACCGTATTTTTACACAATCACAGTTAAAATTCGTAACATTTTACAAACATTGTACAAACATTGTACAAACAAGAACATTTGAAATGTAACCAGTATATCCAACAATGCACACTGCTACTAAAATGTGTTTTATACTTTTAACATATACTGACGAGCACCATAATAATGCAGGGGGTAAAACAGAGAGCCACGTGAAGAATCAAAGCTCATCACAAGCAGCTTTCCACAAGCTGAAGTACATACTAATATCCAGACTGAAGTCATTCACACAAACACCATCAGGGTAACACACACGACTCTTAAATAATGCAATAAACATTCATTAAACAACAGCAGATATAACATAAAACCCTTAATGTAGATAAATGATTACTGATGCAAAATTTAATCCAATTCAGACGGTCAAGGTGTAATAATATGTAAATTTATTAAAAAGAATATAGAGAACAGAAACCACAAATCATAACTTGGAAATAAAGTTCTGGATAATAATCAACAACCTTCAAATATAGAAAATGTAAATCCAATGTTAGTACATTTTTAATAACAATCCATTTATGATGGATTGAACCCAACCAGTATTAATCAAAACATTAATAAAATTGTAAGTAAAACATAAACAATTATTCTGTTCGAATCAAAAGTACCAAAATATTAGTATTAAAATATTAAAGTATCAGAGTATCAAAGTATCTGAATTTCAAGGTATCTGAATTTGAATAAAAACCTGTAAAAGTTCTAAGTCTGAGTCTAAGAGTGGTCGAGTGAAGCCAAAGAAGAGGAAGTGAGCTGAAAAGATAGAGAGACCAGAGAGTCTCAGAAAGTCAAAACCCTATTCTATTTTGCAGAGTCTATCTTATATACTGTTGTTCTAGACATAAGTCGTCATCTGGCTATTCACTAATAACACCTGACCTTTAAAAATAGTCTAGTCAATGTCTCGATTTGGACTTCTTCCTCTTTTAGATTCAAAGTATCATACTGATAATTCTAAGAAATATTGATACAAAAAGAACAATACATACAGTTCAACTTCATATGCAAAACAGACTCAGCTGACTACGCAGTTAGAAATACTGTGAAATACATATGAAATATACCATAAGTTTACCAAAAACATTTTTTGAATATAAAAATGAAACCTATTAATATATATATATATGAGACATGAAATATTATTTTTTTAACTTTTGAAATGAAACTTATCATTATGAATAGAACACATTCTGAGTACGTGACTTCTCAGAATCTCTCAACAACACTTGGGTTTAATTTAAATACGTGGACTTCTTCCTAGAAACTCTATCACCATGTGGATTTCTTAGAATCTCCACACACCAATCCCCCACTCGAGTCTTATCAAAAGACTCGCCACAACCTTTTCCTTAAATCAAAATCAAAAATACAGAGTAATTCAAAAGGAAAAATACATGATGCATACATGAAAAATATAGAAAATCAATAAAAAAATTTCAGATAGATAGTACTGTAGATACCTCTCTAACCCCAGGCTACCTTAAAATTAACAAAGATCTTCACCAAGATGGCCAGACGAGAAAGGAAATTCGACCCCTGGCGTCCCCTGGACTTTTGCTGGGTTGAGGACTTACCACAGCTTTACATCTTTCCCAACTCTAAACTCTATCATCGTTCTTTCTCTTCTTGCCCTTGGGAGATAGCAGTTGAAGATATTAATTTCCAAACTTTCGTGATCGTTTTCAACATCTCATACCTTTCCTTACCCTTCACCTGTAAGGTATAGATTTCCTCATCACTACAAATGGGAGAATAAAAATATCTTTTGATCTATATGTAAATATATATATATATACATATACTAAAATATATATATATATATATATATATATATATCAGCTGGTAGACTTTAGCACAGTCTCTCAGATGACGTAGAGTTAACGAGTGATGTTATGATGATGCGATGAAACACTGATGTCCAGCCACGAGCACAGCAACCCACTCCCAGAATGTCAATGAGCTGCACTGTTGCAGAAGTCACATCAAAGAGTCACCTTAGAACCAGTCGTGTGTGGTAAATATATGCAGAATATTTCTGTGACAGCATGCACTCGCACCTATTAGAGATATAGTATAGTAGGAGCAGAAATATTTGGATAAAAACACAACAAATACACACACATAACAACACATAGACAAACTAAACAGGACAATACCAGTACACATAAACATAAACACCATGGTTTTCAGTTTCTCTTTTTTTATATATATATATATATATATTAAACACAATAGGTCCGGATGGAATCATAGTTGAAAACCTAAAGAGAGGAAACAATTAGTCATTGTTCTTCCTTAGCAGCCATTCCTCTGATATAAAATACTGCACCTGTTGGACTAAATCACATGAGAGAGAGAGTTGTTAGTATCAGCAAGCGGCGACAGAGGCTTCACTTGTGCAAGATGCATCCATCGAGTCAGCCCTGGCTCGATTTCAACAAGAAGAGATGTTGGAGTAGTCAACAACACCAAATAAGGACCCTCATACTTGGAGGACATTGGTCCTAAGTTCCCTATTTTCTTTATCATCACTTCGTCCCCCACTTGTACGTGATTTTTAACCTTTACATTGAATATAGTGTTTTAAGATCTCCAGCATTTTGAGCACTGAGGGCACTCAAATGGCATTCTTCAATGCGCACGTGAGTACTTTAAGATACTCCTATAAAGTGTCCTTCAGTGGACCCGAAGGACCTGACCGCAACAACAGAGCTTTAGGGGAAGGTACAGTTAAAACCCAAAGACCTTTTAGAAAGAAATTTGACTTAGTTGTATTTTCTTTTTATATGTCTTGTACAACTATGATGAATTTTGGTTAATTTGTTATATCGTAAAATAACTCTTTGCAATAAACGAATATATGTATTATTCTCTGGAAGCCGGGCTAAATTAATAATCACTGTTATTGCATTCCTGACCTAGGTCAGACCCTCAGTCACCTCACAGATACCAAATACAGACATTACTTATAACCTAAATCCCAGTAAAGATACCCATATTTTATGAAAACCTATCATTCCCGAACCATGGTGCAATGAGAGGGACTGAAAATCCAATATACCCTTTCAGAGAATCTGGAAAATTTACAAACAAAAACTAGTACATATTTGTACCCACGATCAGAAGGTAACGAAATAAAATCCAATTGTAGATGTGTGAATGGTCCTCGCGGGCGAGGACTGTGACCAATTGGGATTTTACCTTTTCCAAATTATGGCTTCGGTTTGCAAACAGTGGATACATCTGGACAGTCTATCCTTCACAGTTTGTAACATCTCTGACCAAAACCATGTTTGTTGTAACATAGCATGTGTTTTCTGAACCCCTTGGTGTGCAATGCTGTGGTACAAATCAATTAGTTCAGTTTGACTTTTCATTCAGAGCATAAACCCCTTCTTCAGTTAAGGTAGCTCCTAATTTCTGACACATTTCACGATCCTCAGTTGTGTACAATTTAGATAAAGTTTTGGAACCCGTGCAATCAGGATGAACAGGGAAAATAACAGTTACTTCCTCAAGTGCCACACCCTTACACCCTTTGCAGCTTCTCTCGCAGCCTTACCAGCTTGAGAGTTTCCTTTTGCCAATCAATCATTGAATGTACTGTGACCTGTGACTTTACATAGCGCGACACTGTTTGGTGGAATTTTCTCACACTTGTCAAGAATTTCTTTAATCACGGTTTGATGACTTATTGGCGTACCCGCTGTGGTCAAATGACAACAACGTTTCCAAACAGGGACATAACTCTGCAATACATGGTAGCTGTATGCACTATCAGTAAAAATATTTACATTAGTGGAGCTATTTTCACCTGCAGTTAGTTTAAGAGCCAGATTTAAGACAGCTTTCAAAGCATGCAATTCAGCTATCTGAGCACTTCCTCCCCGAAGCGACCCCTCAGCCAGGACCTCGCCCATCTTCCCCTCTACTACCGCCCAGCCCATATAGCGCGTCACCTTCGTAAAATCTGCTGCCATCCACGAACATGTCCAGAGAATCTGAAAATGGTTCATCTCTGAAAAATGTCCCCTGTCACAGATAATTACCTTGGCACAGTCATGTGCACTCCCCTCATTCTCCATTAGGGAGGCAGGATTTGTCCAGTTGTCTGCAACAACAGTGAGCTGAGGGTTCATGAGAGCAGTTTCCCATTTTGCATGTCGTTGATTTGAAATCGACTTTATTTTTGTCTCTGCGACCATGCGTAGAAAACGATGTGTGGAGAGTGTGAAGGATCATCTGATTGTAACAGACGATGGCCTCAGTGACCTTCAACTCCCACTCAGCACAGTCCAAGGCCATCAAACACGGCATCTGTCCATTCATGGAAGAGGGAATCAAAGTTGAATAGTACCCAACAATGCCATAACTTTTGTCACCTTACATTGTCCCAGCACACAGTTATAAGCACTTGTGCCAACATGTGTCCATACATGGAATGTCTTTGTCATGTCGGGGTGATATAACGCGGGAGAGGAGAGGAGGCTAATGCGGATTTTGAGGAGAGTCATCGACTCAGCCATGTCTGCTGTCCACTCCAAAGGCGAAGCACCCAGAAGGCCTCCTTTAAGAGCCTCTCTTAGAGGTTTAGCCAAATCAGAAAAAATCGGGGATATACATCCGATTAAAATTAAATAGACCCATTAATGATCTTTAAACAGTAACTGTGGTTGGCTTATTTTATTGAGTAATGGCTATGACCCGGTCTGGAAGAGGTCTCTTTCCCTCACGACCTATACTTTGACCTAAAAATGTAACTTCCGATTGAAACAATTGGACCTTTCGCTTGTTCAAGAGGAAACCCGCCTCTTGGAGAGCTTTCAACAACCGAGTGAGTACACTCAAGTGTTGTGCTTTATCTTGAGATGCGAGAAGAATGATGTCACAATATTGAAAGGCAAATCTATATTGATCTTCTTCTCTGATGATAGGACAAAACCAAAACCATTGGTTATGTCTACTGCACTAAAAATAGCGATGGTTGGAGAAGAAATGTCCTTAAGAATGGTTGACGGATTAGCACAATAGGAGTTATTTTAGGAGTCACAGCATTCAATGCGGTGTAGTCTATAGTTAAAACCTATAGCTACCATCTGGCTTTTTTTTTTTTTTTTTTTTTTTTTTTTTCACAGGCTGCATAGTTAAGTTCATTGAGGAAGTTACACCTTACCAATATCCCTGATTCCTGAAGCTGGTTCAAATTTCCTGTGCAGCTCTCTCTGCTTATCTCCAAAGAGGATACTGGAATACTGGAGGATGTATAGGATCTGAAACATTCAAAGGTTTAATCCTGCAAAGACCAACATCAAGTTTAGAAGTTGACCACAATTTTGGAAATTTCTCAGAGAAATATTGTATCACTGAGGAATCAGTAGACTCCTTTTCATTAGCTGTGATAGCTCCAAGGCTTAATTAAGGAATTCCAGTTTTATTAAACACTGGTATGGGAATTGGTAAATACTGAGCTAATTAATTGCCCCTAGTCAGCAAAACATCATCTAACAACAAACCCAACAAAAAAAAAAATAAACAAACAAACAAATAAATGTCCAACCCAGAATTGCACACAAAAAGGCTGTTCAAATGGATATATTATTGGAGGAATCATAGAGACTGTGTGAAAAGACTGCAACCAGATATACCTTGAAGATGCATTTGTTTGTTTGTTAAAGGCAAATTAATAACAGTTACTGAGATGCAGACCCAGGGTCCACGAGAATGTAGCTATCCTGGCCTCTTAGGTTAGCATGTAAAAATGGACAAGGGTGTTCATATAAAATGGAGGCCACTATCTGTCAGTCTGTATTCTCAAGGACTCTTGTCAATTTTTCAACCTGCTTCCAGGTCAGCACCCTGCTTCTCTGCACCAGGGTTATTTTTAGCACGATCTCAAGGAAGTGGTTTTGGTGTCTGCTGTTGTTGAAAAGAGGAACTAGGCTTTCTGAAATTTCACTCTAAATTTCGATCAGGGCACCTGTTTGCGTAGTGACCATCACGCTGGCAATGATAACAGCGAAATGCTGGAGCAGAGGTCTGACCAACTGCAGCAACTAGTCCCTTCTTTTGTTGCTCCATGATGTCTTGAGCCCGTGTCCCCCATGCAACAAAAGAAGATCAGTCAATAATTGTTGACAGAGAAGAATGAAACTGTGTAAATTTAGCATTCATATTTAACTGCGCAGTGTGGAGCATGATTGGAGAATCTAAGTCAGGCCCCCCTCGTGCTGCCACAAATTCTTTCAGTGCTTTTGTGAATCGCTTGTCACATTAGTGAAAGTTTGAATTCCATTTCCAACTGCACGCTGTACTTCAGTACGCAGCACTCTGTACTGAGTTGCGTAATCATCTTCATTCGCTGGTGGCTGTAAAGGAGGGGTGAGATGATCTGTCCCGTGTATGTAGACGGGCAGACTTGCTCCCAAATTGAATACGGATCTTTATTCTTTTACTGCTAGGCGGTTGGCTCTTGCCATTACCCACAAACGATCCCAAAATTCAGAATTGGTACTTTTAGATTTCATTGAGTGGCAGTATATTTACAATACTAGTCAAATCTCGCACACCATAGATCGATAAACCCCCACTTGACCAGCCGCTGTCGATTCCTGATCAATTTCACTATAGCGGGGTAGTTTTGGGTTGGACACGCAGTTTCACATACTCGCCCCACTCATCCTCAGTTTCCTCCAGGTGCCCAGGAGAAATAGCTGCAACCTGTATACTACCATTCTCAGAAACATTCGTCACATGTCTCCCTGCCTTGGCAATCGCTGCTTTCAGTTTTGAAGCATATTCCTGCCAGCTATAAATATCATCGATTTTAGGGACTCTCCCTGCATCTGCTCTTGGCTCCTTAGTTACAATGTCTAATAAATCCCACATATCTTGCGTAGTATCTCTAGCGGCTTGTGCCAGTTTATCCACATAAACTATTCTTCCATTGCGATCTGTTAAAAGACTTTTTGCTCGCACAATCCTCAAACAACACAAAACTTGTGCATATTTCTTTTGTTTCCTAGGATCATTAACTTCCTTCATCACCCCCAATTCACACTGCCTACGGACCCCATATTTCTTTAAATTCATCTTTAGCCATTTTCTGTTTAATCTTTTCTTTATTTCCGATGCCTAACATCGCTACTTGAGCAGTGAGAGCTTCGTTAGGAGCAGCTCCTTTTACTTACACATGAGCCATTACTTCGTGTGTTGACACCCCCAACAAAGAAAAAGTTTTATTCAATTCAGATACACTAAATTAAATACACTTAATTAAATACACTTAATAAAATTGTTAAATTTGGTGTTCTCTGTACTCTTAATTTGTTTAATTTGATCAGCCGTCTGACAATTATAACAATTATACAGAGTTAAACTTAGTTACAATGTGGTATTCTGCCACAGTCAAACAATTGTCAAAATATATGGATTTAAAATTTAGTCGCAAGGTGGAATTCTGCCAGTGTCAAGACTGCCGAGTCCATCCCAGAGCCTATATCAAAACAGAGAATCGACATACAGATCTGACCAGCACGCTGCAGTAACCCCTGACAGCGCGGGTGTCTCAAAAACTGTTGCGCTTCAGTAAACCCTGAAAGCGCCCGCAAAACACCTCCGGTAAACCCCGCAAAGTGTACTTGCTACGCAGAATTATCTAGCACTGTCGGTAAACCCCTTCAGTGAACAACACATTTAATGCCGCAAATCGCCGTTCTCAAACACAGAGCGCGCGCTCATTCCTCACACACGGTGAAACCCACCGTACCGCCCCAAATTCGTTCTCTTGCTGCAGTCAAGAAAAATGAACGAAATGGGTCCGCAGATATAACTCTTAGACTCGGCAGGTTTGCACAACAGAAGCCCATAAAGAGAAAGATGAGCAACTCACCTATCTTTATCTTTCCTTGCGATGCATCAAATATACTTCAAGGTTCGATCAGTATCACCAGCGGTGGCTCCATTAACTGATGCAAAATTTAATCCAATTCAGACGGTCAAGGTGTAATAATATGTAAATTCATATTAAAAAAAAATATAGAGAACAGAAACCCACAAATCTAACTTGTAAATAAAGTTCTGGATAATAATAACAACCTTCAAATATAGAAAATGTAAATCCAATGTTAGTACATTTTTAATAACAATCCATTTATGATGGATTGAAACCAACCAGTATTAATCAAAACATTAATAAAATTGTAAGTAAAACATAAACAATTATTCTGTTAGAATCAAAAGTACCAAAATATTAGTATTAAAATATTAAAGTATCAGAGTATCAAAGTATCTGAATTTCAAGGTATCTGAATTTGAATAAAAAACCTGTAAAAGTTCTAAGTCCTGAGTCTAAGAGTTGTCGAGTGAAGCCAAAGAAAGAGGAAGTGAGCTGAAAAGTAGAGGGAGAGACCAGAGAGTCTCAGAAAGTCAAAACCCTATTCTATTTTGCAGAGTCTATATCTATATACTGTTGTTCTAGACATAAGTCGTCATCTGGCTATCACTAATAACACCTGACCTTTAAAAAATAGTCTATCAATGTCTCGATTTTGGACTTCTTCCTCTTTTAGATTCAAAGTATCGTACTGATAATTCTAGAAAATATTGATACAAAAAGAACAATACATACAGTTCAACTTCATATGCAAAACAGACTCAGCTGACTACGCAGTTAGAAATACTGTGAAATTACATATGAAATATACCATAAAGTTTACCAAAAACATTTTTGAATATAAAAATGAAACCTATTAATATATATATATATGAGACATGAAATATTATTTTTTTAACTTTTGAAATGAAACTTATCATTATGAATAGAACACATTCTGAGTACGTGACTTCTCAGAATCTCTCAACAACACTTGGGTTTAATTTAAATACGTGGACTTCTTCCTAGAAACTCTATCACCATGTGGATTTCTTAGAATCTCCACACACCAATTACAAAAACTATTAAGAAACATGATTATTCAAACAAAATACTTTCAACAGTGAGTGTCTGGCAGGGGATACCCCTTCACAGTTACTGACTGTAAATTATACATTGATTGATTTTTATTTTATTTTTTACTTATAAAGACTGTACAATTAACAGCATTTTACTGTAAAATGACATGAAATATCTTTTACAGTTTTTCCCTGTATATAGTACAGAAACGTACTGTTATTAAGATTTTTTCCTCCGTAGCATTTTTTTTTAGCTGTCTGTGAAACCAGGCCTTAGTGTATAAGTGTACTTTATTACTGACACATATAAGATTACAAGCATTCCTAAAAAAACCAAACAAAAACCAAATTATAATCCTATCATATTCAATAATCAATTAAATCATCATGTACATTATTCCATTAGCACAAGCTCACAAGCTGAAAATTAAAACAATGCAATGATGAGCTGAAGATCTAAGAGAGTCAAACTGTCCTCTACTTTCTAGACTTTGTATACAGAGCGAATTAATAATAGAGACACAGACAAAGATACTGTACAAAAAAACATGACAAACTGCAGACTCAAGTCAAGTCAAGTCATCTAATTAGCGAAAACAGATGTGTCAAGCAACTGCAACATTAATTAGGAAAACAGTTGTCAAAATGGACAGTTCAGTTCATCATTGAATTCAGTGATGTCATCAAGCACCTCACTCCACTTTAATTCAGGGCTGTAGAGGTCCTTTCTAGGTGCTGAATCGATATCGCTGTAAATGAATCATACCCAACTAAGCAAGCCAGAGGCGACAGCGGCAAGGAACCAAAACTCCATCAGTGACAGAATGGAGAAAAAACCCTTGGGAGAAACCAGGCTCAGTCGGGGGCCAGTTCTCCTCTGACCAGACGAAACCAGCAGTTCAATTCCAGGCTGCAGCAAAGTCAGATTGTGCAGAAGAATCATCTGTTTCCTGTGGTCTTGTCCCGGTGGTCGTCTGAGACAAGGTCTTTACAGGGGATCTGTCTCTGGGGCTCTAGTCCTGGTCTCTGCTGTCTTTGAGGGCTGTAGAGGTCCTTTCTAGGTGCTGATCCACCATCTGGGCTGGATACAGTGGATCCGGGTGACTGCAGTGACCCTCTGACTTGGATACAGGGGATCTGGTGGCTACGGTGATCTCAGAATAAGAGAGAAACAGACTAATATTAGCGTAGATGCCATTCTTCTAACGATGTAGCAAGTACATCGGGTGTTATGGGACGTGTTCCCGGTTCCGGTTTACCTAAAAAACTCAAACTAAAAATCCTTTAACGGATTTGGATATAAGAAGCGTATTAGTATGTTATGTGTAAGCCAGGTTAAAGAGATGGGTCTTTAATCTAGATTTAAACTGCAAGAGTGTGTCTGCCTCCCGAACAATGTTAGGTAGGTTATTCCAGAGTTTGGGCGCTAAATAGGAGAAGGATCTGCCGCCCGCAGTTGACTTTGATATTCTAGGTATTATCAAATTGCCAGAGTTTTGAGAACGGAGCGGACGTGGAGGACTATAATGTAACAAGAGCTCGTTCAAATACTGAGGTGCTAAACCATTCAGGGCTTTATAAGTAATAAGCAAGATTTTAAAATCTATACGATGTTTGATAGGGAACCAGTGCAGTGTTGACAGGACCGGGCTAATATGATCATACTTCCTGGTTCTAGTAAGAACTCTAGCTGCTACATTTTGGACTAACTGGAGTTTGTTTACTAAGCGTGCAGAACAACCACCCAATAGAGCATTACAATAATCTAACCTTGAGGTCATAAACGCATGGATTAACATTTCTGCATTTGACATTGAGAGCATAGGCCGTAATTTAGATATATTTTTGAGATGGAAAAAATGCAGTTTTATAAATGCTAGAAACGTGGCTTTCTAAGGAAAGGTTGCTATCAAATAGCACACCTAGGTTCCTAACTGATGACGAAGAACTGACAGAGCAGCCATCAAGGCTTAGACAGAGTTCTAGGTTATTACATGCAGAGCTTTTAGGCTCAACCATTCAACCATTCGATCCTCCACTGTCAGCGAAATAAAGGCCTCTTAAACTCTGCCCCTAATAACACTTTGAAGCATCACACGATCTGCAACAGCCCAATTAAGTTCCTCTGCAATACTCTCAAGCAATGAAAAAAAAAAATGTCTGGATCACACTCATCAAATCTGGCAAGCAATTTTAAATTACCTACCACATCAGATGTATGTGATCGACTTTTATTTGAATGTATTAACTTTAAATGCTGGACATGCAACTCAAAATCTCTTGACAATTTTTCAGATTCCAACTGTTGAGCATTTTTAGCATGGAGGCCTCGTCATGCTTGTCATGTGACACAAAGCAGCCAAAATAGCACTTTATAACTGATATAGGCTTCTTTTATTTATTTTTTTCTTTTTATTCAAAATATTCCGAAACATGTTAACTACATCATGAAATATCTCGATTCTCAAATATGTGTAAGTAAATGCATTTTACACAGATAAGGGTGTCATGCCATAAAATATTTTTAATATGACTGACTTTGTATTTAATGTAAATTTGATAAAAACATTGTAAGTTACTAATTATAACACTTTCACTGTACAGAAGGAGAGCAAAGAACAGTTACATTATCAAAAAACATTATCACTGACTTCAGTCTCGTCAGAGTTCAAGCACTCTCAAAAACTCCCATTATAATCACTGAAAGTGTTTACACTGTGAAACGAATATCTTACATTCCTACGCACATCTGCTCTTTGTTTCTGATGAGAGAATTAATCTGCTAGAGAGCTGAAATCAGTCAGCGAGCGTGTGCACTGAACCAAACACTGGCGTTTCAGCGATGACTCATCTGAAGCTTGTTGACATGTGAGGGGACAGAAATTATTTTTATTTTCTTAACTCTTACTTTTAATTGAATGAGAAATCAAATACACAAGCTATTTGTAATAAATGTCATATCAGTTAGCACTGCATTACTGTTTTTCTCACCTGGAGATGAAAAACATCATATATTGTGGCATTAGCATCTTGAGTGCTGACTGTCATGAGTTTGGCTAAAGCAGAACACTGCTGAGTGATGCACATCAGACCTGCACTACACCGCTGTCTTTCAGGATCCACTGATTCAAAACACCAGCAAATACATACAAAGATGACTGTTTTTGTGTTCCACAGAAAAAAAGAAAAAATCTGGAACGTCATGAGGGTTAGAAAATGACAGATTTCATTTTGTGCTGAAATATACTTAATTCTAACCTGAGGATGCAAAATGTCCTTCCAGCATCTTGACTACACAAAGATCACAAGTCCAGCATAAATCCAACACAATATGAAACATCAATACACTTTAAACACTCTAAAATACTTCATATTGGGGATTTTGTCGGGAAATACCTGAGCAAACAGCAAAACCTGTTGGCTTTATTTTCCCTTGGGGCTGATTGTAGTGAAACTACAGTCCAGAGGTGTAAAGAGTAACCATACTAGAGTAAAAGTACAGATACCTTACAGTGAAAATGAGTCCACTACAATTACAAAACGACATTATTAAAATCATAATTAACTTATTCTAAAACAAACCAAATTCCTCAACATTAAACAAGTAAGCATAAATGAAACCATAAAAAAAGTACATGTACTTACTCAAAAAAATAATCTAATAAATAATGTACTTACTCAAAAATATAATCAAATAGAGAGTAAAAGTCGCTAATATTTGATACTCAGTAAAACTACAATGTAGCTAAAATGATCCTCAAGTACAGTGACTAATTATATTTACTCCAATACTTTACACCTCTGCTAGAGTCCCAACCCTGAGCATGTGTTTGCCATTCACTCACATTAGATCAGACCAGCTGATGCTTTACACATTCAGTACACACAGTATTTTCACTGAAATGCTGAAATGGCTCCTGCTGGAGTTCAGGCTTCTTTATTTGTGTTGAAGATTGTCTTTATCATTAGCCTCCAAAAGCCTTTCAAATCCACCTTAAGAAGTTCGTTTTCGTTCTTTGTTTCGGGGAAAAAAGAAGTTTGAAAAGGTTGAGCGACGGTATACTGTTTCCGAACTTTCCAACACCCCCGCACTGCTGGAGGCGGGGTGTACATTAATGTAAACGTGTCACAACGCTCGAGCCAAGTCAAGTATCATGTTTGCAATACTAAAGAACCATTCAATAATCAGTCCTTTATGGGAAGTGTGAATGTCTCAGTCTGTAAAACTTCATCATGATGTGAAAAAAAAATATTGGAGTCAGTTTGTTAGTTTATTTTATTAGTGTTCATTTCTTTTATGAAACTGGATAAATTGTTACACCTTTTTATATTTTATGTGGTGTCATGATTTACTTTTGATAAAAACAAAGGTTTATTATTGTATATTCGTTTGGCATTTAATTTACTGTATACCCTTTAAATTCTCTTATTGAAAGAACTATTACAGCAGCAGCAGTATGGTGTAACATTTATTTGAAACATGTATTTGGTACCTTATACCTTTACTCTTTCCTTTCATTATTTTCATGGCTTGGAATTAAATACTTTCTCTGAATCTTTAAAGTCTCTCCTCAAGCGATCGTACAGGTGTAGATATATCTGTGCAGCTCAGCTATTCAACACTCCAGTGTATTCAGGAGATGTTGCTCTACCGTAGGACCTCCGCAGAATGAGAAACGAACCGAGAAAAAAAAATTGCATGTCAAAGAGGGTGGAGTTTCAGAACACACCCACCGATTGCGTAACTGCCACGGACCAATAGAAGCTCAAAGGAGTTTAGGAGCCAAAGTGAACTCCCCCAGAAAGTCTGCTTTGATGAGCTGTTTCGAACTGCCGAAACCAACTCAAAACAAACTTTGTTTTGGCCTGATTTTGTTTGAAATGACGTCATATCAGTTCTTCCATTTCATTTGAAGTATACCAGGGCCTTTACGGTCTAATGAAAGAAGATATGAAAGATTCAGAGTCAAGGTGGGAGTACACTACATGACTCTTAACATCTGAACAGAAGAGAAAACACTGGGACACGTTCAATAAAACAGCTGTAATGGCATTAATAATGCTTTAAGATTATTGTCATTCTGATGGATCCGTGTGAACGAGGATCATTCTGACAATATTGTCGTCTGTATGTGAAACTTTTCAAAAACACGAAAGAAAAACTTTTTACATTTTAAGTACATTGTTGTCAAGTAAGCGTATTAAAATCTGAGCAAAAGCCGTGCCGTGTTTTCCAGTCTAAGATCTGTCGGCACATCGTTGTTCTTAGATTTGAGAAGTAAAAGTTACAGTTTATATTTTGAAGTAAAATAATAATAATCAGACCCTCGGGGTAAGATGAGCTGCCAGAAAAGGTTCATAAGGACTCAAGTGACATGTTGTTACTGGTGTTATTATTTATTAATGTAATATGTGTTAATGCAGTTATTATTCAGTATTTCCATTAATTAACTCTAAACCTTCAATTACAACCAAAACCCAAACTAACTAAAATAAATCAATCTACATTCATACAGCTATTGCTATTGTGACATTTATTCTATTAAAATATGGGCAATTAAATATGCAAACATTCATAAAGAATAAAGAATAAATGAGCATATGATTCTGTTTATTTCCGATAACAACACATTGGCTGATGCATCATCATCTAAATATGTTACACATTTAAAGTGAATACACATTGTTTTTCTGTAAGCAGATCTTCAGTGTTAATGCAGAGTAGTTTTCCTCCTGAATGTGCTGCTGAAAAGATGAACACACACACACACACACACACACACACACACACACACACACACACACACACACACACACACACACACACACACACACAGGTTACAGCTGGAGGACACTCAGCAGGTCCAGCAGCTCTTCTACGAAGGCGCTCGGTTCTCAGAAATCTGATCCTGTGCACTCATGAACACAGCTGTGACCACATCCCTCCTCATGTCTGCACACATCTGCATGGGCGAGAGGATGCTTCTATCAGCATACAATCACGTTTTCCACTCAAATAATAACAGGGGATTTCAAATGAGTCTGAGGTGGGTTTCCCATAAGCATCATGGTCAATTCTGTCAAAATCCGCATTGCTGCAAACTGTGTTTTTGAACGACATCTAGAAGCAGCAGCGTTTCCTGCTATGAGATGTGGAATTAAACACATTGTGGTCTTGAGCAAATCAAGCAAATCTATAATTTATTCCATTTTTATACATGCACCAGCTGCCATGTTTAGTACAGCAGCGTCTCAGATCTCCAGTCGATTCATTAGCAGATTAATTAGCTCGTGAAGTCCTGTTATTAAACCAGTGTTGTTCAAATGAAGGAAGTGCAAGCATGCTACCACACTTTCAGGAAATGGTGGGTTAACAGGAAATGCGGTCAGAAACAATACTTAGGACTCATAGATGTAGTAATACGTACTCATCAAAAACACCCCTTCTAGGAGTAAATATACTGCAAAGCATTTATAAAAGGATGAATCCTTCATTTGATTGAATGGAAACACTAGCACATTACAGTATTCCAGCACTTCTGTCAGAAAACAAGACGACTCACATCCAAACACTGCATGTCAGGAGTCATGTTTGCATTTTGTGTCTAATGGACAGCAGAGAACACAAACCAGTCTGTTTATAATGTCAAAAAAGCCTTATTTACATCATGCCTCCTTCTTGTCATCAGAGCTGTGATAAAAAAGTAGTGCAGCTAGCCTATGTGTCACGTGATTCTTTTAAACCCGTGGCTGAGGGTGAACTGAAGGCTGAAAGTAGTCCAGTGTAATCTATCACACACATCATGAACATAGAGCTGGGCGATACGGCCAAAAACATCATCACAATAAAAAAATTCATTTCACTCGATATTGATAATTATCACGATAAATTTTAAATCTTTATTTCTTTCAAGTTTAGAGGCAGATTTTTGTATCTAAGTGAAAGTTGTAGAAACTGTACATAACCTTAACTGTGGTTTAATATTGTGGTTCACTGACAGATGAAGCGTGAACAGACTGACTCTGATTATTTCACATCAGTTTAGACGCTTGAGACACTGTGATCTGACGACTGGAGATGAATGTGACTGATGACATGAGCTCTTGAGATTCACTGACTGAACTGAGATCAGTCTGACCTGAAGATCCTTTTATAGACTCAAAGAACATCCATGTGATGATGAAAACTGGCTATACGGGGGCAGCTGTGGCCTAATGGTTAGAGAATTGGACTTGTAACCAGAAGGTCTTAGGTTCGAGTCTCGGTGCTGGCAGGAGTTGTAGGTGAGAGGGAGTGAATGAACAGCGCTCTCTTCCTCCCTCAATACCCATGACTGAAGTGTCCTTGAGCAAGACACTGAACCCCCAGTTGCTCCCCGGGCGCTGGATATATAGCTGCCCACTGCTCCGGGTGTGTGTTCACGGTGTGTGTGTGTTCACTGCTGTGTGTGTGTTCACTGCTCCGGGTGTGTGTTCACGGTGTGTTCACTTCTCACTGCTGTGTGTGTGTGTGTGTGTGTGTGTGTGTGTGTGTTCACTGCTCCGGGTGTGTGTTCACGGTGTGTTCACTTCTCAGTGCTGTGTGTGTGTGTGTGTGTGTGTGTGTGTTCACTGCTCCGGGTGTGTGTTCACGTTGTGTTAACTTCTCACTGCTGTGTGTGTGTGTGTGTGTGTGTGTTCACTGCTCCGGGTGTGTGTTCACGGTGTGTTCATTAAACACTTGGATGTGTTACATTGTGTGTGTGTGTGTTCACTGCTCCGGGTGTGTGTTCACCGTGTGTTCACTTCTCACTGCTGTGTGTGTGTGTGTGTGTGTGTGTGTGTGCCCACTTCTCCCGGGTGTGTGTTCACGGTGTGTTCACTTCTCACTGCTGTGTGTGTGTGTGTCCACTGCTCCGGGTGTGTGTTCACGGTGTGTTCACTTCTCACTGCTGTGTGTGTGTGTGTGTGTGTGTGTGTGTGTGTGTGCCTCCACTGCTCCGGGTGTGTGTTCACGGTGTGTTCACTTCTCACTGCTGTGTGTGTGTGTGTGTGTGTGTGTCCGGGTGTGTGTCCACTGTTCACTTCTCACTGCTGTGTGTGTGTGTGTGTGTGTGTGGTGTGTGTTCACGGTTCTCACTGCTGTGTGTGTGTGTGTGTGTGTGTGTGTGTGTGTCCACTGCTCCGGGTGTGTGTTCACGGTGTGTTCACTTCTCACTGCTGTGTGTGTGTGTGTGTGTGTGTGTTTTCACTGCTCCGGGTGTGTGTTCACGGTGTGTTCACTTCTCACTGCTGTGTGTGTGTGTGTGTGTGTGTGTGTGTGTGTGTGTGTGTGTCCACTGCTCCGGGTGTGTGTTCACGGTGTGTTCACTTCTCACTGCTGTGTGTGTGTGTGTGTGTGTGTGTGTGTGTGTGTGTGTGTGTGTGTGTGTGTCCACTGAAACCTTCTCACTGCTTTCACTGTGCACTCACATCTCATTAATGTAAAGCACCACTTTCATATATTAAATGCAAACAAAGAATGACTACAATGTTATAACATTAACAACAAATAAAACAACTGTGAATAAAACTTAAACAAACAAGTGATCAAATGAATGTGTTTAATGTGTGTAATCTCAGATAGATAGTTCACTCAAAAACCTGGTTTAAACCTGTATACAAACAGAAATCACTTAGATGTTCATCAAAATATCTTCTTTTGTGTTTAACAGAGGAATGATTGTCACTCCAGACCTGTGAACTAGAAACAGAGCCACTCTGATGAATCACAAAAACCACATAAAGAGTCAGTCTTTCTGAACATTTTCTGCAAAACAGAGTCATGTTTGGAATATCAGACCTGCAAACTTGTAATCTGCAAACAGCGTCAGTCATCGCACTCTGAATGTTAAACATGAATGCAATAGTTTCAGACTTACTCTGACACATAAAAAACCGCAGCATCACAACTTGTGTGGCGTACTCTCTGAATACCACAGAAGTTTCTGTTCTGTGTGGTTTTCTGTGCATCTGCCCACAGTCAAACTTCATGACTCATCTTCTGTGGGAGTTTTCTACACTTTATGACACTTTCTCTCCTCAGAGAACTCTAATATGACCAACAGGATTTCAGCTGAACTCTGAATAACTCCTCTACTAAACTCCATTATATACTCTTCTTTTCTGTGTGACAGCTCTGTTCTTCTTCTGTTTGAACATCTTGTTCGTAAAGTGAACCCAGTCGATGCATGTCTTTACATCACAGTTAAGAGAGGTCTGTTAGATCTGAGGGGCCACACACATGATGAAGTCATGAGAAGCTAATGCTTAGTTAATGATGACTACAGTATTTGTATGTTCACAGAATTCACCTGATATGTGCTGTGATTGGCCAGTGTTGGGCTCTGTCCATTAACCTGCCGCTACTATGAAGAGGATATGAACATGCTTGATAACTCATATCATATTTAATTAGAAACATTAGTTCTAATAATTAATTGATATCCTGTTCTAGTCTGTATACATGCATGAGGTAATGTGGATTTTTGTATATTCCTTTAATAATTCAAGTAGTCTTACGTGCACAAAATAATTCTTTTTTTGAATCATGTACCATAAGCATAGCTTTATCCAAAATGAATAGTAAATACCTTGATTTTTATGAACAAAATTGATTTTTATGTTGTCCAATGCATATCTGCTGGTACCCCACAGGGTTGTGTTTTGTCACCTCTCTTGTTTTCTTTATATACTGATGATTGTCAAAGTGCTTTTGAGGGGAGACACATTATTAATTTGCAGATGATTCTGTGATTGTGTCTCTCCTCAGATGGGATTCATGGTCTGGTGGTAGATCATTTTATTCAGTGGTGTGATGCTTCATTTTTAAACATTAATGCTTCTAAAACAAAAGAGATGTTTATTGACTTCTGTAAGAAAAAACTTTGTACCTGAGCTGCCCGCCGTCATTAAGGGACATCAGGTAGAAGTGGTCAAAGAGTACAAATATGTAGGCACTGTATTTGATAATAAATTTAAATTTAAGGCAAACACTGATATGATTAGAGGGAAAGCTCTTCAACGCATGTATTTTCTGAGGAAACTTCAAACTTTTCATGTGGATGTATCTTTTATGAAGATGTTTAATACTTGTTTTATTGAATCTATTTTAAGTTTTTCTTTTTTTTCTTTATTTGTTGGTGTGGCAATCTGAATGTAAAGAACAGGGGTAAGTTGAATAGTATAGTTAAAATGTGCTTTGACATTTTGATAATTTCCTTGGGAGCAGATGCTGAGAACATCTTCCTTGATCGTGTAGAGCTAGATAAGGAAACATCAGCAGAGGCATTGTATCAAGCCCTTAAGAAGACCTTGACAGCAGGTTTGGACAGTGAATATTTACATTCACATCCGATCAGCATCATGCATGTTCAAAGGCATCACACTAGAAGCCACCGAGAAGAATATCATCAAGGTGCAGAGAGATTCTCTGTACGTCTCCCTGTCTCAGAGAGTTGTTGTTTTATATACATACAAAATAATGCAACAAGCTTAAAATATGTACATTTTTGAAGAAGACAGAGTCCTGGTTTACATACATATATACTGTAGCCCTGGGACCTTTTTATTTGAGATTTTATTTGGAAAATATACAGTAGTCTTTTTAACATTAATAGTGAGTGAGTGAAATTATTGAAAATCAATAATACACAAGCATGTGCAAACTAAGTTGTACACTCTGAAGTACTGCAGTATCTTTCACTCTTTCACTGTCAACAGTGTACTAACATTTCCGTAAGTCCTTCAGGATTTAAACAACAATTTAAACTGCAACTAGAGCAGGTAGAGGCCCAGAAATAGAGAAAACACTGACTTACAGTGACAGGAAGTAGATAGGGACTCTGTGTAGGGACCATGTCAGTCAGAGCACAGTTCATTCATGGAGCTCTTTTCTAACGAGGTGTGTTAAATAAGTGAAAAGTGCAAAACATGTGGGGTCATACTGCACGAGATGACCCTCCTTACAGCCTTACAGCTTCATCTTATGTGTTGGGATGGGCTGGTCTGAGAATGGCCCTGGGGGAGAGGGAATAATAGCATTTATTTGCAAGGCAAACCTTACGAGTTAAATTACTTTAACTACCGTCATACAACTGCTCAAATACTTTTGGCCATGACCTTAAAATGAACAATTTCTCTTCAGTTTGATAGCATAGTTTGTGTAGGCCAATAAACCCGTAAATGGACACATCAAAATAACTAAATTTACAAGCTTCACGATATGATATGATACTTGGTCACGAGACATGCATGTTTACAAGGGTATGATTTGTCAATTTAATGTTAGGTTATTTAATGGCAGCTGTGGCCTAATGGTTAGAGAGTTGGACTTGTAACCAGAAGGTCACAGGTTTGAGTCTCGGTGCTGGCAGGAGTTGTAACTTTTATTTATCCAAACAACAATGCTCTCTTCGACCCTCAATACCCATGACTGAAGTGTCCTTGAGCAAGGCACTGAACCCCCAGTTGCTCCCCGGGCGCTGGATATATAGCTGCCCACTGCTCCGGGTGTGTGTTCACAGTGTGTTCACTTCTCACTGCTGTGTGTGTGCACTGTGTGTGTGTGTGTGTGTGTGTGTGTGCACTTGGATGGGTTAAATGCAGAGCACCAATTCTGAGTATGGGTTACCACATTTGGCAAATGTCACGACTTTCACTTTCACATGATGTGAGAACAGTCTGCTATTTAGGTTTGTAACAGCATTGACTCACTAACTTTAACGTTAGCTATTTCTAGCTTGCTGAAGCACAAGATGACATTAACGTTCTGCTTGAGCAGATGAAAACTGGAACTTAATGAGAGTTTGACAACAAGAAAATAAAAGTTTTTGTCTTCATTGGGATTGGGGTTGAATGCTTAGTGACATTTTGCTCTGTTTTGTTTGGGTTTAGGAAATGTAATAACATAAATTATATTGCATATCCTCTCAGGACAACTGGAATCAGTGTTACAAGTACCACACACACATCGTTTTTCCATTTTCATAAACACCATCAAACCGATGAAAGCTTTGGATCTTCCAGTGTTTCTGTATGGCGCTGAAAGAGTGCCGCTCCCTGTGCAAATGATACTCGACTGTCATTGGCTCATCTGCGTTCGAGGGGAGGGGCTTACCGATAGGTCAGTTGTAACCTCTGTGCCTGCTCCTCATTGTGAATCAAAGCAATGTTATAAATACATATTGTGAATGAAGTAAATCACTCATGTTTGGTGTTTTCCAAAAAGTATCATCTCCTCAGTCTTCTCAGTATCACGAGTCAAAGAAAATTATGTCTATGAGAACAGTTTAGGACTGCACAGCACAAAAATATTGTTATAAAATAATATAACGTGATAAAATACATATGTAAATGAGACTAAACACTTACTTTCAGTGTTCTCTCTGTTAAAACCTCTGTGTCTGCACCACGAGTCAAAGGAAATGTTGTCTGAGAGAAAAAGTTCAGCCTGTTTAAACATGCACAACATATAAATATCACTATAAATCAATATAAAATGTATTCTATAAATGAGATAAAACACTTACTTTCAGTGTTCCTGTTAAAAAGCAACCTCCTCGTCAGCTCCGCACGGCACACATAAATATCGTTCTAAAACAATGTGTTGTTATAAAATTAATACTGTGTTAATAACATATTAAAATCTGATGTACAATTAGTAAATTAAGTTTAATTTACTGCAATTACAAAATTTGGAGTATAATGAAGTGAGGTGTGGGTAACCCATGCTTGTAATTTGTGTTCTGCTTTAATCCCATCCGAGTGCAAACACAGTTAAAAAACTTAATGGCTTCTTTATTTACAGCAGTGGTGCTATATAGCACCTTAACCTCACCAAAGAACCGCTGAAGAACCTTTTTCTTTTCTGAGTGTAAGTCTTTAGGCAAACCCTCAGACACAGAGGACTGGGAAACAGGAGCTGAAGATGACCGCTGGTAAGGGAAGTATCCACAACTTCAACAAACCAGACCGGACAGAGAACACGGCTGCGTTCAGCCCCGACAAAAACAGTGCGTTGAACACTCTGTTCTGATGATGCAAGAGTTGCAACTATGGCAGCTGAGAAGATTCTTTGTGTTCTTTTATTGAAGAATTGTCCGAGCCTGATGAAATGCGTATAAATACGGTTTATAGGTTTAATACTGCAAAATAGGATGTTACAGTCACTGCCCTTGCGTCCAGAATAAAAGAGAACATCCCAGTCGAGTGAAGGGATTTGACGAAACTGTGGTTCCTAATTATTGTGATCCAACATCTGCCTTACAAACATTTCAGGTAAAGGATAATCCACTTCTTACCTCCGAGACTGTGTTATGATCTATAAGACCTTATTATTTTTTATTGTGAGTATTAGGCTTATCATTACTGCTGATCACTGTTGTTGTGCTATGATATTGTTATATTTACTATTATATAATCAGATGGGGTATAGAAACGTTTATAAAAGTGTCACTTCATAATACAATAGCAAAATATATAAATATGTATAGTATTTTTATGTTACATTAATCAGTATTTAGCACACCTTCCTAAGGAAAGAATATGTACCAGAAGACATTGCAATTACTAAATGATATTTAGAAAGACTTAAAGAAGTTCCAGATCTATAATTGTGCTCTTATTATTTTAGTTATTTTGCCTTTAATGTAAATAAATATGTGCAAACAATATACTTGCTCGTGTTAATTTATTTAGATGGTAATTACATTGTGCAGCTGTCTCTTTAATACTGTGTGGTTTATACTCATGTTGCTGCTGATTGGTCTGACATGTTTGACACACCCACCAAACAAGAGAAAACACATCTCAAACCCGGTTTGAGCTTGAACTTGCCCCTGATGTGAGGTGTGTGTGCTTCAGGAGCAGCATGAAGGTAATGACATGCAGTGTGTGTGTGTGTGTGTGTGTGTGATTAGTATTCAGGAGAGTCCCTGCGTTGTGATTGGCTGAGAGGAGAGCCTGGCTGGTCTGTGATAATCCCCCCGTCAGAGGAACATGGATTCAGTTTATTTGAAGCAAACGTCCCGGTCACATCAGTGCTAATTTACACATGTGTTCAGTACATTTCACCGCTGACTGTTTTGAGAACAAATCACAGTATGATGCTGGCTTTGCCAAAATATTTATGCTTAAAGATCAGGCCGTGCCAACTGTTCACCGTATTTTTACACAATCACAGTTTTGAACACTTCTACTAAAATGTGTTTTGTACTTTTAAGGCTACGTCTACATTAATCCGGATGCATATGAAAACGGCATTTCATGTTAAAATGCTCTCCATCCACACTAGCGTTTTTAATCGTTTTGCAAACTTTGTCTCATCCACACTGAAACATTAGAAAATGTTAAATTCGCTTACTGCGCATGCGCAAAGCTCAAAAAAAAAAAAAAGCTCACTGCAGATGATACACACACAACAGACATTATATGTTTTTATGCAGTTCTTCTGGCAGGATTATTTTATTTACGAAAAGAACCCACCATTCACTGACATGTCCAGGTCGCACACACTCACGATTGTATGTCTGATCTAAAACACAACTGCCCTCATGTTTTGCCGCTAATAGCAGTTGCGAGTAAATTTGCTTTCACCTTTGCAAGACTGTGGTAAGAAGAGTGTACAAAGTAACACATCTATAGCAATAGTGTGAAAGTGCATAGCACATAACATGCACAATACCAGTAAAAACGCCATCTCAGTGTGGACGGAAGGCCAAAACGGAGAGAAAAAGATGCGTTTTCAAACTAAAACGTATTAGTGTGGACAAGGCCTAAGATATACTGACGAGCACCAGAGAGCCACATGAAGAATCAAAGCTCATCACAAGCAGCTTTCCACAAGCTGAAGTACATACTAATATCCAGAAGAAGTCATTCACACAAAACACCATCAGGGTAACACACACGACTCTTAAATAATGCAATAAACATTCATTAAACAACAGCAGATATAACATAAAACCCTTAATGTAGATAAATGATTACAAAAACTATTAAGAAACATGATTATTTAAACAAAATACTTCCAGCTGTGAGTGTCCGGCAGGGGATACCCCTTCACAGTTATTGACTGTAATGCCGCATGCCAGGCAACCCGTAACCTGTGTTTTTCCAAACTTCTACCAGTGAAAGTGCACTAGAATGGCAGTCAAACCCGTGACTTCCCACCCGTGAACTCGTACTAGATTGATGTACTCCCAGTTCCGAGCTCTGACGTCACATAGCCCATGAAACAACTATGGCAGCCCCTACGGATAATACTGCCTACGGATGTGGTGGGTATTGCAGGTGGTACATGGTGAGAAATAGACTTTAGGACAATATAACGTCGCAATAAAATTAATAATCTAACTACAATTCCTTGCATTCAGGCTGTTTGGCATGACTTACCTGGAATGCTTCAACGTGAGTCGTGGTTTGAAGTCGTGACTTACGGGCTCAAAAACCAGCCTGGAACGCAGCATAAATTATACACTGTTTCTTTAATTATAAAAACTCTACAGTTAACAGCATTTTGCTGTAAAAGAACATGAAATATCTTTTACAGTTTTCCCCTTTATATAGTACAGAAACTTACTGTTATCAACAGTTTTTTTCCCTCCGTAGCATTTTTAAAATATTTTAGTTAAACTTACACTCATTTTTTTACAGTGTAGTCCTGATTTAAGCTAAGCCCTGTCTCTGAAACAAGGCCTTAGTGTATAAAAGTAAACTTTAAATGTACTTTATTACTGAAACATAAAATATAAGATTACAAGCATTGCTGAAAGCAGCTGCTCAAACGGTTCAAACACCAAATGATCATTCCTGTCATATTGTCATAAACGCTTACATCATCACCTGTTCAATAGTTCACTATTCATTAGTTAATCTGTAGTGAAAGCTAACAAAAAAATCAAGACAAACAATAAAAAAAAAGATTAAAGCAGGATGATCTAAGAGAGTAAAACTGTCCTCTACTTTCTAGACTTTGTGCAAACAGAGCCTGAATTAATAATAAAGACACAGACAGATACTGTACAAAAAACATGACAAACTGACCAGAATAACCAATAACATGCAAAAACACTGAACGTATTTATAACGGCACTGAATGAAACCATTAGGAGTCAATTATATAAGGTTGGTATTGCTCTGCTGATGTGATTAGGACAACAAGATGGTGCCGCAGACAGCTGCCTCAGTGCTTGGGTCTCCAGTGTTTGTACTGCTTTTGTTCGTTTTTCCTTTTTCTCAAACAAGATCAGTTTTACTAGGGATGAACTGCTGAACATTCGGCAGAACACACCACAAAATCTTCTACCGGATTTTGATTAATCTGACGTTTTGCTGAAAGTTGTAGTTGGCGGAGCAGCGGCGCTGATCATGCGCTTCAGGACACGCACACGGAGGAAGAGAGCCTTTGCAATCGTCAAGCTCTGGAAGTGCGGATTTCGAATGCCGTTGCCTAGCATCCATCTGGCGAATCTCTGCTCTCTACCCAACAAAACAGATGAACTCTTTCTGCTGTCCCGGCAGTGTTAATTTTGATTTAGTCAGTCTTTATCTTGAGATGAAAATGCTTAATAGTCTTAGTCACATGTTAGTCATTCGAGTCTTTCATAGTTTTAGTTTAGTTTTACTTGACTTCAAACAAAGATAGTCATTAATTCTTCTCTCTTTAGACCAAATCGATTAAGCTTTAATCAAGGATTGAATATGGAAAAACTTGAATAAATGATGACAATTTACATTTTTGGGCAAACTATCCCTTTAACAGTAGTGAAAAGAGAGCAACTTATATTATACTTGTTCATATATAATATATATAATAAATTTATATATATATTTTTTAAAAAAGAAGCAGAATAAGACAAATACGAAAGAGATACAAATTAAACTAATTTTTCAGAAGGTGTACTATATATATTTTACATAATTTGTTGGTTAACATTAATGAGACAGATAGGTATTTAACTAGGAATGCTGTTCCATTAAGATGCAAGACAAGCAAGTAATCCTGACACATGATTTTAGGCCATAGAAACACAAACAACAGAGCTATATGTGTGCGCTGTCTCTGTTTCTGTGTGAGAGGAGTGTGTAAGCCACACATCAGCTGTTAATCGAGCTTGTGAGCATTTTTGCCGCTTTAGTGGCTTTGAACGATTGCATAAACACTTATGTGTCCAAATGCCTGGCTTTGCGAGTATCCTCATAAACACAGTCATTTAGGTCTCAAGGGAACGTAAACAGTTACGAGAGAAAGGGCATATGTAACAGTATATTGGATCCGGACTTCGTCTTAAAGGGGAAGCTGTCCAATATTCGTCCTGTCTGCCATTCATGAAAATCTCTCACTGCTCTTGACTAAATCACTTTTGGAACTAAGAAGAAAATAGATAAATAAATAATGATAATGATAATGATAATAATTATGCCTATATATATATATATATATGTATGCCTATATATATATATATATATATATGTGTGTATATATATATATATATATATATATATATATATATATATATATATATATATATATATATATATATATATATATACAGTATATACAGGTGCATCTCAATGAATTAGAATGTCTTGGAAAAGTTCATCTATTTCAGTAATTCAACTCGAATTGTGAAACTCGTGTATTAAATAAATTCAATGCACACAGACTGAAGTAGTTGAAGTCTTTGGTTCTTTTAATTGTGATGATTTGGCTCACATTTAACAAAAACTCACCAATTCACTATCTCAACAAATTAGAATATGGTGACATGGCAATCAGCTAATCAACTCAAAACACCTGCAAATGTTTCCTGAGCCTTCAAAATGTTCTCTCAGTTTGGTTCACTAGGCTACACAATCATGGGGAAGACTGCTGATCTGACAGTTGTCCAGAAGACAATCACTGACACCCTTCACATGGAGGGTAACCCACAAACATTAATTGCCAAAGAAGCTGGCTGTCCACAGAGTGCTATATCCAGGCATGTTAACAGAAAGTTGAATGGAATGAAAAAGTGTGGAAGAAAAAGATGCACAACCAACCGAGAGAACCGCAGCCTTATGAGGATTGTCAAGCAAAACCGATTCAAGAATTTGAGTGAACTTCACAAGGAATGGACTGAGGCTGGGGTCAAGGCATCAAGAGCCACCACACACAGACGTGACAAGGAATTTGGCTACAGTTGTCGTATTCCTCTTGTTAAGCCACTCCTGAGGTGTCTTACCTGGGCTAAGGAGAAGAAGAACTGGACTGTTGCCCAGTGGTCCAGATTCCTCTTTTCAGATGAGAGCAAGTTTTGTATTTCATTTGGAAACCAAGGTCCTGGAGTCTGGAGGAAGGGGTGGATAAGCTCATAGCCCAAGTTGCTTGAAGTCCAGTGTTAACTTTCCACAGTCTGTGATGATTAGGGGTGCAATGTCATCTGCTGGTGTTGGTCCATTGTGTTTTTTGAAAACCAAAGTCACTGCACACATTTACCAAGAAATTTTGGAGCACTTCATGCTTGTCTGAGACAAGGTCTTTACAGGAGATCTGTCTCTGGGGCTCTAGTCCTGGTCTCCGCTGTCTTTCAGGTCTGTAGAGGTCCTTTCTAGATGCTGATCCACCATGTGGGCTGGATACATACTGGATCCGGGTGACTGCAGTGACCCTCTGACTTGGATACAGACTGGATCTGGTGGCTACGATGACCTCGGAATAAGAGAGAAACAGACTAATATGAGCGTAGATGCCATTCTTCTAACGATGTAGCAAGTACATCGGGTGTTATGGGAAGTGTTCCCGGTTCCGGTTTACCTAATTAATGCAGCCTAAAAATCCTTTAACGGATTTGGATATTAGAAGTGTATTAGTGTGTTACGTGTAAGCCAGGTTAAAGAGATGGGTCTTTAATCTAGATTTAAACTGCAAGAGTGTGTCTGCCTCCCGAACAATGTTAGGTAGGTTATTCCAGAGTTTGGGCGCTAAATAGGAGAAGGATCTGCCGCCCACAGTTGACTTTGATATTCTAGGTATTATCAAATTGCCATAGTTTTGAGAACGGAGCGGACGTGGAGGACTATAATGTAACAAGAGCTCGTTCAAATACTGAGGTGCTAAACCATTCAGGGCTTTATAAGTAATAAGCAAGATTTTAAAATCTATACGATGTTTGATAGGGAGCCAGTGCAGTGTTGACAGGACCGGGCTAATATGATCATACTTCCTGGTTCTAGTAAGAACTCTAGCTGCTGCTGCATTTTGGACTAGCTGGAGTTTGTTTACTAAGCGTGCAGAACAACCACCCAAGAGAGCATTACAATAGTCTAACCTTGAGGTCATAAGCGCATGGATTAACATTTCTGCATTTGACATTGAGAGCATAGGCCGTAATTTAGATATATTTTTGGGTCTCTGATGGATAGATTTATAGAAAACATGGGTGAGTTATTGAGTAAGGTAAATGAAAATAAAACTTTTTTAGTTTGTGGAGATTTCAACATTGATTTATTAAAGGTTACCAAGCAGAAGTCATCCGCTGACTTTCTTGAGATAATGTATGGAAGAGGGTTATATCCGTTGATTGATAAACCCAGTAGAATTACAGAGCAATCAGTAACCTTAATCGATAATATCTTTATAAACTGCTTTAAAGAAAACATAAAATGTGGATTAGTTATAAATGATGTAAGTGATCACTTGCCAATTTTTGTTACTTTTTCTTGGCAATTAAAAAGAAGTAAAGAGGAGATAGGGTGTGTAGACTGGTAAGAGTAAGAAACGATGATGCTATAAATAGGTTTCGGATTGATCTCCTAAATGAAGAATGGGAAGGGGTGTATGTGGAGGATGTTGATGCTGCCTACAATGCTTTTTTGAAAAGGTATATAACATATTATGATAAACATTGTCCAATAGTGGTACACAAACAAAAAGTAAATGAAAATAGAAAGCCATGGGTATCAAAAGGATTGATGAAGGCATGCAAAAAGAAAAACAAACTTTATAGAAATTTTATAAAAATAGAACAAATACTGCTGAAATGAAATATAAGGTGTATAAAAATAAGCTAGTATTAATTATGAGACAGGCTAAGAAGGATTATTATAATAAACTGTTGAATGATAATAAAAATAATTTAAAAGGTACATGGAACATTTTGAATAAAGTAATGGGTAACAAAACAGCACATACAGCCCTGCCTGATCATTTTATTTATAATAATAAGACACTGCATGATTTGAATGAGGTGGCTAATGAATTTAATTCTTTTTTTGTAAATATGGGGCCAAATCTGGCAGATAGTATCAAGATACATGACATGTCATTACAAAGAGGGGGGAGAGGAGATAGCAGAGTACTGCAGTCAATGTTTTTAGGGGATGTTAGTGAATCAGAAATTATATCTATTGTTTCTAAGTCAAAGAGTAAGACTTCCATTGACTGTGATGGAATAGATATGATTATATTAAAAAAGACAATTGACTGTGTTGTCAAACCCCTTTGTTAAATTTTTTAATCTTTCCTTTGCAAGTGGTATTTTTCCAGATAGAATGAAGAGGGCAAAAGTTATTCCACTATTTAAAGCAGGAAATAAGCAAAGCTTCGATAACTATAGACCGGTTTCATTACTTTCACAGTTTTCAAAGGTACTGGAAAAACTTTTTGTTTATAAGTTGGACAGTTTTTTAGAAAAGCATCACCTGCTGAGTGAAAGCCAGTATGGCTTTAGGCAAAAAAGGTCCACAGCGACTGCCTTAATGAATATTGTTGAAGAAATAACAGCAACAGATGAAAAGAAATTCACAGTAGGAGTGTTTATTGATTTGAAAAAGGCATTTGATACTTTGAATCATGATATTTTACTTTCTAAATTAAGTTGGTATGGAATGAGAGGAATGGCCCTTAATTGGTTGAGAAGTTATCTGCATAACAGGAAACAATATGTACAGTTAACTGATGTCAAATCTGAACTTATGGAAATTAAATGTGGTACCACAGGGTTCTATTTTGGGACATAAACTTTTTCTTTTATATATTAACGATATTTGTGATGTTTCCAAATTATTACAGTTTGTTTTATTTGCAGATGATACTAATTTTTTCAGTTCTGGAAATAATATACAGAAATTAGTAGAATCTATTGAATATGAAATGACAAAACTGAAGAAATGGTTTGATGTAAATAAGTTGTCATTGAATTTAAAAAATACAAAATTTATGGTCTTTGGAAATAGGAAAATAAATGAATCTGTTGCCTTATCCATAGATGGAGTTGATATTGAGAGAGTGTTTGAGTTTCGTTTTCTTGGTGTAATTATGGATGATAAGTTATCATGGAAACCTCACATAGCACACATTAAAAGAAAAATCTGCCAAAACATTTTTGTTTTAAACAAAGTGAAGGAGGTATTAAATAAGGAAACAATGAAAATACTTTATAGTTCACTCATCGTACCATATTTTATTTATTGCATAGAAGTCTGGGGGAACACATATCAGATAAATATAAAACCTTTATCTATTCTACAGAAGAGAGCCATAAGAATTATTCATAAAGTTAACTATCGAGAACATACAAGTAAATTATTTGCGAAATCCAGAATATTAAAGTTAGAAGATTTGGTTAAGTTTCAAACATTAATAATTTTGTTTAAAGCAAGACATAAAATTTTACCAGAGAAAATACAACACCTTTATCAGTTAGAAAAAGAGTTCAGTAGGAGAAGGTATAATTTTAAACATCAATTTGCACGTACAACAATAAAACAAATGTGCCCTTCAGTTATGGGAGTAAAAGTGTGGAACTCCTTGCATGATAATCTTAAAAGTTGTAGTAATATTGGTCAGTTTAAGTATAAGTATAAACAGAGTATATTCAGTCAGTATTAATATGGTGAGGTCTATATTGTTTTGGTTTTTGCTTGGGTTTTGTTTTGCTCTATATATATTGGCTTTAGTAATATTGGTCAGTATGTATGTATTGGATTACTGTTGTTTTGTTGTTTGGGCATTGCCTGAATTATTATACTGCATGAATGATGATTTTTAAACCAACATTGTTTTTTTGTCAGTGTAACTTTGGTTGTATGCTGCTTAAGAAAGGGTTATTTTGCTTTTGGAATAGGGGACAGATATTATAAGATTGTATCTTCTTTCTGATCCCTTTTGCACATGGGAATTTAAATTATCTAAAGAAGAAAATGAAATGTTTTGTGTTTTACCATGGAGCAATAAAATAAAATAAAAAATGAAAAAATGAGATGGAAAAATGCAGTTTTACAAATGCTAGAAACGTGGCTTTCTAAGGAAAGGTTGCTATCAAATAGCACACCTAGGTTCCTAACTGATGACGAATAATTGACAGAGCAGCCATCAAGTCTTAGACAGCATTCTAGGTCATTACATGCAGAGCTTTTAGGCCCTATAATTAACACCTCTGTTTTTTCAGAATTTAGCAGTAAGAAATTACTCGTCATCCAGTTTTTTATATCGACTATGCAGTCCGTTCAAACTGGTATGTTTCGCCGGGCCGCAAAGAAATATAGAGCTGAGTATCATCAGCATAACAGTGAAAGCTAACACCGTGTTTCCTGATGATATCTCCCGAGGGTAACATGTAAAGCGTGAAGAGTAACGGCCCTAGTACTGAGCCTTGAGGTACTCCATACTGCACTTGTGAACGATATGATACCTCTTCATTCACTGCTACGAATTGATGGCGGTCATATAAGTACGATTTAAACCATGCTAATGCACATCCATTAATGCCAACAAAGTGTTCTAGTCTATGCAAAAGAATAGTGTGGTCAATAGTGTCGAACGCAGCACTAAGATCCAATAGCAATAATAGAGAGATACAACCACGATCAGATGATAAGAGCAGGTCATTTGTAACTCTAAGGAGAGCAGTCTCAGTACTATGATATTGTCTAAATCCTGACTGGAAATCCTCACAGATGCCATTTTTCTCTAAGAAGGAATGTAATTGTGAGCATACTACCTTTTCTAGTATCTTGGAAAGAAAAGGGAGATTCGAGATCGGTCTATAATTAACTAGTTCTTTGGGGTCAAGTTGTGGTTTTTTGATGAGAGGCTTAATAACAGCCAGTTTAAAGGTTTTGGGGACATACCCTAATAACAATGAGGAATTAATAATAGTCAGAAGAGGATCTATGACTCCTGGAAGCACCTCTTTTAGGAGCTTAGATGGAATAGGGTCTAACCTACATGTTGTTGGTTTAGATGATTTAACAAGTTTATACAATTCTTCCTCTCCTATAGTAGAGAATGAGTGGAACTGTTCCTCAGGGGATCTATAGTGCACTGTCTGATGTGATACTGTAGCTGATGGCTGCATGGTTACAATTTTATCTCTAATAGTATCGACTTTAGAAGTAAAGTAGTTCATAAAGTCATTACTGCTGTGATGTTGAGAAATGTCAACACTTGTTGATGCTTTATTTTTCGTTAATTTAGCCACTGTATTGAATAAATACCTGGGGTTATGTTTGTTTTCTTCTAAAAGAGACGAAAAGTAATCAGATTTAGCAGTTTTTAATGTTTTTCTGTAAGATAGGTTACTTTCCCTCCAAGAAATACGAAATACCTCTAGTTTTGTTTTCCTCCAGCTGTGCTCCATTTTCCGGGCTGCTCTCTTTAGGGTGCGAGTGTGCTCATTACACCACGGTGTCAGACTGTTTTCCTTAACCTTCCTTAAGCGTAAAGGAGCAACTGTATTTAAAATGCTAGAAAAGAGAGAGTCCAAACTTTCTGTTACATCATCAAGGTTGTTCTGAGGTTTTGGATATGCTAAGGAATTGGGATACATCAGGAAGATTACTTACAAAGCAGTCTTTTGCGGTAGAAGTGATGGTTCTACCATACTTGTAACAAGAAGTAGAATTTACAGTTTTAGCTATATGAAGTTTGCACAAAACTAAATGATCTGAGATATCATCGCTTGTCTACATAATTTCAACACCATCAACATCAACTCCATGTGACAGTATTAAATCTAGAGTATGATTTTGACAATGAGTAGGTCCTGAGACGTGTTGTCTAACCCCAATAGAGTTCAGAATTGTCTATAAATGCTGATCCCAATGCATCTTTTTTCATTATCAACATGGATATTAAAATCACCAACAATTAAAACTTTATCTGCAGCCAGCACTAACTCAGATGTAAAATCAGCAAACTCTTTAATAAAGTCTGTATGGTGCCCTGGTGGCCTGTATAAAGTAGCCAGTACAAACATCACAGGGGATTTATCATTAACATTTGTTTCTCTGGATAATGTTATATTAAGCACCAATACTTCAAACGAGTTATACTTGAAGCCTGCCCTCTGAGAAATCCTGAAAACATTGTTATAAATTGAAGCAACACCTCCCCCAAGGCCACTGTCAAAGAAACCTGGGCTTCCATACCACCTCAGCAGTGCCACAAACTGATCACCTCCATGCCACGCCGAACTGAAGCAGTAATTGAAGCAAAAGGAGCCCCTACCAAGTACTGAGTACATGTACAGTATATAAACATACTTTCCAGAAGGCCAATAATTCACTAAAAATGTATTTTTATTATTGGTTTTATGAAGTATTCTAATTTGTTGTGATAGTGAATTGGTGGGTTTTTGTTAAATGTGAGCCAAAATCATCACAATTAAAAGAACCAAAGACTTAAACTACTTCAGTCTGTGTGCACTGAATTTATTTAATACACAACTTTCACAATTTGAGTTGAATAACTGAAATGAACTTTGAGAAGCACCTGTATATATGTATGGACAGATAGATAGATCTTACACAGTGAAGACTTAATTTACACAATGTATTTCATATTTATTGCAGTTTTTTTGTCCTATTGCTTGTAATTAGTTTCTTGTTCTTATTTCATCACTGACTGTTTATTTATCTCCAGTGAGCTTGAGTTTTTTTTTTTTTCTTCTTTTTGTATTATTTTCTTGGATTAGTTTGATTACGACATTGGTGACAAGGATTATGAAAATTCTATGGTATCAAAGATTTTAAATTAACAACATTGTGATATATATCGTTATCGCGATATAAAATTAATCATATTGTGCGACAAGATTTTTGTCATATAACCCACCCCTAGCAAAAGGGCTGTTAAAATCACTCTGGACCCCTCACATCCAGCACACTCCCTGTTTGAACTGTTGCCATCTGGTTGACGCTACAGAGCTCTGAGCACCAGAATGGCCAGACACAGGAACAGTTTCTTCCCCCAGACAATCCATCTAATGAACACTTGATAATAACTGTGGAACACACAACACTAGTATACACTATTTATTTAATAATAATAATACATTTTATTTATAATGCACCTTTCACATGCTCAAAGCGCTACAACATACATACAAAATAGTCAAACAATCAAACAAACACTGCAGTATCAAAAGATACACAATTTATAAATTAAAAGCTTGAGTAAAAAGATGTGTCTTAAGAAGTCTCTTAAAACAATCCACAGAAGCAGCATCCCTGATAGACGCAGGTAATGTATTCCATAACTCAGGTGCATTACAGGAAAAGGCCCTTCCCCCCAACACACATACTTATATACATATACACACATACATATCATACCTGTACATAGATAATTGTCTATATTATATATTTTGTTTTTGCTATTTAATAAATTGTCTATTTTGTATGTTTGTATATTATTCTTCTTGTTATCTGTGTCCTGTCTTGTCACTGTCATCCTGTCATGTTGCACTAGTTCACTAAAACAAATTCCTCATATTTGTAAACATACCTGGCAATAAAGCTCATTCTGATTATTGAATGATTATTTTCCTGATTTGTGACGGTTCTAGTTCACAGAAGCGTAAAGTTGACTGCAGTCTTCCTGAGCTCCAGCTTTTGCTCCTCCGATGGAAGCGTAAGTCACTTTATCATCACAGTGAACCTGAATCAACATCACAGTGACTGTTTCAACCCACAGTTATTACAGCATGAGGTTTGAGCTCAACTCAGCACACATTTATATCAGAATAAAAGAGATACAGGTCACACTGAGAGAAGGTCACATCGATTTGCTCACCTTGTTCTTTTTGGCTCTGTTTTTACTGAACGCAGTAACTTCAGTATAAGTCACATCATCTGTCTGCTCCTAAACATCAGTGAAAACACAGCAGATCAAGCTGTTAAAGACCCATCCATCACTACTGTGTGAAGCAGACTCATTATTTACACAGCTGCTGCAAACGGTCATGATCATCTCACCTACAGGTTTAGTGAACATCTGTTATACACACATGATGTTATGATGACAGCAGAGTTGTGGACTTGAGTCACATGACTCCAGACTAGACTTAGACAGAGCAGTCTCATGATTATAACTATATTACTATTTTACACTCCTCTCTGTGATAGCATGACATTTGAATAATTTGTTGTTATTAATATTTGTTAAAGGAATAGCCTATGTAACATCATAAAATAATATAGAGCTACAACACATTTATTAATTCCTTCCGTCTATTAAATCCATTCACTGATGGTTTCTTATTGTTATTAAGGATTTGTAGCCCATACATTATAGCTATTGTTATATATTTACTTTTCAGCTTCATTAAAGCTGTCTAGTTCTGTAGACCTACGCCAGTAGGTGGCGATAAATGAGCATCTGATTTACGTATTAGCAAGTTATAAATATTTGACTTAACTGATTTATTAAAATCACTGAATCATTTAAAAATGAAACGGTGAACATGAAAGAAATTTTTCACTCACTTCGGCCTATGATTTGTTCACAAACAATGATTCATTCCTCCATGAACCAGAACTTTTAATTATTATTATACTTAATTATACGTATTATAGACTATTAATGACATGAAATTTACTTTAGTTATTAATACAGAGATGCTGAATTGGGCAAACAGTACTAATGACTTGTTCAGGACTTGAAGCTTAAAGATGAGGACTTACAGCTTGACTTGGACTTGTCTGTCTTGACTCGGGACTTGAATGCAGAGACTCAAGATTTACTTGTGACTCACAAAACAATGAGTTGGTCCCAGCTCTGGATGACGGATCCTATTGTAACACGACAGGAATATTACCAGAGCAACTCTCAAATATTCACAGATATGAAAATATACACAAATAATTGAAGATGAATCATATTGTTCACTGGGCGCAGGATGAATGGAAATGTTGATTGAGTCACTAGTTCCATTCTGTTTATTTCTATCTCTGATCTTTAGAGCAGAAACAGTAGAAATAGACTATCTTGTCATGATCTAATGTGAGTAATAAGAGTGTGATATTTCAGAGTCAGTCCTCTGTGGAGCTCATGATCAACCTCCAAAACTCACCACAGAGTCATCAGTCGCTCTTCTGACACCTGAAAAATAATGACATGAGAACAGTTATGATCAGACACTCAATACAGTCTCTAATGCAGACGACAATCCATTTCTGAAAGAGTCCAGAAGACTGTAGTGCTGCAGAATACAAACATTAGTTTTAACTCTGTTTAAATACTGAGTCAGACGTTCTGGACTGAACTCTAGAAACTCACCGGATCTTTTCTTACGAATCATCATCCAAAGAATCAGAGCAAGAAGGAGAAGAGCGAATGAAGCGCAGACAACAATCACAATCACGATCACTGAGAGAGAGACGATACAGAGAGACACAATCAACATTACTGTGTTTAAAACCCCTTTGCGTTCAAGGAACATTGTTGCAGTAACAGTAATTCAGTAATTTATGTCAGGAGTGCAAAATAATAAATCCGTATTATGTCAAATTTAGAATAGAAATTCACCACTCATTCATATTCAGTCACGTCTGCAGCGGTTTATTTGTGTTCACAAAGACTCACTGAACAGCCTCAATAAGGGATTATAGTCCAAACATGCATGTACATGCAGATATATGGATATATTTACTCATGTTTACTTCATATTTACTTCATTACTTCATATGACTCAGACAAACTCTGATTCGTCCGTCGCCTTGTCAATCTTTAGTGTCATAACAGGACAACATCGTGTCACATGCTTCTTTCACTCTTCTTTGTTGATATCTGAGCACAACAACACTGAGAAACGTCTGTAACCACGACATATACAAATAATAAACACACTATTACGATAGTAAATGGCTGTTATGTGATTTTCTTGAGAATTGGGGCATGTGTATAACAATATTGAAAATGTACATCTGAAATGCTAACTTGTACAGCGATGTAAAAGGCTATAAATAGCATATTTTTACAACAGTAAACGACCAAATTCCTCCTGTGATCGCAAAAGGAAGTTATCACAAACACTCGATCGGGACTTAATGTCAGTTTTGAGGAAAAATGTACTAATAATTTCATAAATAGTCTGACGTAGCTTGATGCTAACGTTAGCTCTAATGCAGCTACATAGCAGGTGCAGTTCTTCTTCATAATGCTTTTTGTCATAATAATTGACGTAAGGTCGTAAGAAAATGTTTTGTATTTTTATAGTAAGACTTTTGATAATAATTGGGTAAATGTATACTGGGATTGAAGCGATGTGGCTTGGTAAACCTTGAAATACCAGAACAAAGCCTAATACTCGTTAAGTTGAGAGCAGCAGTCACAAAACCAACTGATCACACCGACTACAGCTGAATATACTGCTAACAGTGAACAAATACAACACTGTTTATCACTGCACTGGTATTAACACATCTATATTCACTGCATGAAGCAACAAACACCACAGTCATCATCTACAACCAAACCACGAGATCTACTCTAAAACAGTTATAACCACAAAAACTTCACTTCAACATAACAGAAACTCTCAGAAAAGTCCAACATAACTGAACATTAAGACTTAAACATTAAGACAAATCCATAATATAACACTTCATTTTTATCACTTTATTTCATTGGAACTACTCTTTTAATTGAAGTGATTGCATGCATTTGTTAACGTGGACACGAGAGGATTCAGTAAAACGACAGAGAAAGTTCATTTGACCTCGTACTGGAATCACTGTCATTGTAGATGAGTTTGTGCTGTGGACTTCAATCAATCATCCTGAACTTTAAAATGTGACTGCTTGTAGATGAGTTTGTGCTGTGGACTGGAATCACTGCTGCTGTAGTTGATTTTGTGACTGGAATCACTGCTGTCGTTGAATCAGCTTGAGCTGTGAAAGATGAATGTTAGTTCAGATGCTGTCAAGTCTCAATTTCTTCATTATTCCCAGCAGCAGGTTTTGGACTGTTAAACTCGACTGCAGTTCATTAGTTTGCAGCAGTGCTTTGAGTTTCTTCTGTCAGACTGAAAGAAGCTTTTGTTCCTGGGTTTGTTCTGCTTCAGTGACACTAACAGTCCTTAATTATACTGACATTATGAGGCTCTAAAACTGATTGATGAGATGTTTTCTCACCTGAACTCTTGACAGTGTATGTGACTGAGGTCTTGACTTGATCTCTCTGAGTAACTTCACATCTCCACTCTCTGTTGTGATCTTCATTCAGGAGCGTTATATTCAGAGTGATGACACAGTGTCCTGATGAGGATGATATCTGATATCTGGAGTCTGATCTCGTCAGTTTAACACCAGCCTGATTCACCCAGAACAGCTGAATTCTCTCAGAACCGACCGAATCATCACAAGAGACTCCAGTATATGAGAACAACTGACAGAAGAGAGTCACAGAGAGACCTGCACTGATCTCAGTCTGTGAGGATGAGACTGAAACACACAATAACACACACATCACACACTCTTCAATCATCATGAGAGATTAAATCAAGAATTTTTCCCTTTTTTAAATTGATCACATAATCATAAAATTACCATGAAGAACATGCAGAAAAACACCAGCATCAGGTTCTTGTTTTTGGTATTTTCCATTCACACCAGTCCATTGTTGGCAGATGTACAATCCATAATCTTCTGTTGAGGTGTTCCTGATGTTCAGAGAGCAGTCAGACCCCAGACTCAGTCTCTCATGTCTCTCTGTGTCTTTCTTCTTTATCCCTAAAGCAATCAGTTCAACTGCTGCTGAACGACTGAATCTGTTATGGTTCCATGTAGTTGATGTACAGTGATGAAGAGCATTATTACAGGGCAGATGGACATTTTCACCAGAACTGATGAACACATGAGTATCATTCACTCCACTGATACCTGAAACACAAGAACATCTGAGTGATAATTATGTTATATATTAACAAATGAATGTTATATATTAATAAATGAAAACATAAACCATACCAGCATAAAATCAGAATATTCAAAACATAATATTT
Source organism: Cyprinus carpio (assembly GCF_018340385.1). Taxonomy (NCBI): domain Eukaryota; kingdom Metazoa; phylum Chordata; class Actinopteri; order Cypriniformes; family Cyprinidae; genus Cyprinus; species Cyprinus carpio. The sequence goes on along the minus strand of NC_056574.1, from coordinate 3,857,051 downwards.
TTCCTGGACAACACACACTCCAGATTAAACTGTTGTTCTTTATCAGAGCTGTTTGAATCTCAAACACTATGTTAGGAATAGTCAAGTGTGTTCTGTATGTTACACGACGAGACTCTGAGATCACAACATGAATGTGGGCAAGAATAAACTGATCATGTTCAAATGAACTCTTTCTCAGACTGATTCTACTGAATGTAGAGAAAACACAGATTTCTTTACCTGTGAGAAGTGAAGAGAGAAAGATCAGTCCCAGCAGACACACACGACACTCATCAGACATTTTCTCTTTCTCTCAGTCTTTCTCTTCAGTATATGATCTCAACTCTTTCTTTGAACACTATCAGCTCTTCCTGTGTTTGTTCACTTCCTCTGAACTGACCAACTGAGTGTTTCAAATCTGCTAGAGTTGCACTGTATGCCATTGCGTAATGGAGAAGTGATGTCTCACATTTGTGTGAAAAATGTTCTTCAGTGTCAGTCACACAAGCTCAACCCATATTTGGTCTGATTCCAGCGTATTGACTTTATTTCTGCACACACGTGCATTACTGTTAGTTTCACTTCTCTCTTTTAGCGGTTTCCGGCAAGCTGTTAAAATCTAGAAATAACATCATTTAATTATTACTGATAAAACTGGTTTCTTACTGAGAAGGTTTCCACATCAATTCTACCTTGGTCACACAAAGCAATTGCGCGTGAGCTTTTTTAGAAGAGCATTTAGAGACTATACAGGTCCTTCTCAAAAAATTTGCATATTGTGAAAAAGTTCATTATTTTCCATAATGTAATGATAAAAATTAAACTTTCATATAGTTTTAGATTCATTGCACACCAACTGAAATATTTCAGGTCTTTTATTGTTTTAATACTGATGATTTTGGCATACAGCTCATGAAAACCCAAAATTCCTATCTCAAAAAATTAGCATATCATGAAAAGGTTCTCTAAACGAGCTATTAACCTAATCATCTGAATCAACTAATCAACTCTAAACACCTGCAAAAGATTCCTGAGGCTTTTAAAAACTCCCAGCCTGGTTCATTACTCAAAACCGCAATCATGGGTAAGACTGCCGACCTGACTGCTGTCCAGAAGCCCATCATTGACACCCTCAAGCGAGAGGGTAAGACACAGAAAGAAATTTCTGAACGAATAGGCTGTTCCCATAGTGCTGTATCAAGGCACCTCAGTGGGAAGTCTGTGGGAAGGAAAAAGTGTGGCAAAAAACGCTGCACAACGAGAAGAGGTGACCGGACCCTGAGGAAGATTGTGGAGAAGGACCGATTCCAGACCTTGGGGGACCTGCGGAAGCAGTGGACTGAGTCTGGAGTAGAAACATCCAGAGCCACCGTGCACAGGCGTGTGCTTTTGAACCAGAAACAGCGGCAGAAGCGCCTGACCTGGGCTACAGAGAAGCAGCACTGGACTGAAGGAAATGCCAAAATGCCTGAAGTCCAGTGTCAAGTACCCACAGTCAGTGATGGTCTGGGGTGCCATGTCAGCTGCTGGTGTTGGTCCACTGTGTTTTATCAAGGGCAGGGTCAATGCAGCTAGCTATCAGGAGATTTTGGAGCACTTCATGCTTCCATCTGCTGAAAAGCTTTATGGAGATGAAGATTTCGTTTTTCAGCACGACCTGGCACCTGCTCACAGTGCCAAAACCACTGGTAAATGGTTTACTGACCATGGTATTACTGTGCTCAATTTGCCTGCCAACTCTCCTGACCTGAAGCCCATAGAGAATCTGTGGGATATTGTGAAGAGAAAAGTTGAGAGACGCAAGACCCAACACTCTGGATGAGCTTAAGGCCGCTATCGAAGCATCCTGGGCCTCCATAACACCTCAGCAGTGCCACAGGCTGATTGCCTCCATGCCACGCCGCATTGAAGCAGTCATTTCTGCAAAAGGATTCCCGACGAAGTATTGAGTGCATAACTGAACATAATTATTTGAAGGTTGACTTTTTTTGTATTAAAAACACTTTTCTTTTATTGGTTGGATGAAATATGCTAATTTATTTGAGATAGGAATTTTGGGTTTTCATGAGCTGTATGCCAAAATCATCAGTATTAAAACAATAAAAGACCTGAAATATTTCAGTTGGTGTGCAATGAATCTAAAATATATGAAAGTTTAATTTTTATCATTACATTATGGAAAATAATGAACTTTTTCACAATATGCTAATTTTTTGAGAAAGACCTGTACATCAAAGGGTGCTTGAGCACCTGCCTTTTTCTTCCTCGAGAGAAAGTGCCCTTTTTTCTGGGGAGTTTTTTTTTTTTTATAAATTAATATATGTATATATGTGTGTGTTTCTGTTTGCGCACAGCTTTCTTGTTCAAACAAATAAATAAACTAAATATCTGGTCACGGGGCGGGAAATGTTGAGCTCTGTTGAGTTCCGATGCCTTTCTCCCCTCCGCGTCTCCGTGCAGCACAGCAGTGTAGCACACATTGATCGGCACGTCACAGACAGACAGAGAGCCGCAGAAGTGAAGCCCTCCCTCCCTGTCCAGCTGTGTTTTTCTTGGTGTGGAGGTGAGTGGTGATGAACAACAGACTAAGGCAAATATAGTTAAAAAAATGTCTTGCTAACATCCATGACTCAGCTACCATGTAATAAGTTCGCTAAAGTTTAGCTAAGACAATATATCATGGGCATACAGGCTAACTTAATGGAGAAACGACAGCTGAAAAAAATAAAATTAATTACGTCATCAGAATCGCCACATTGATATGCACATCAGGCGTTAAGTATAATGCGCTAATTTGTATACATTTGACACAAGGCATTGCAGATGAATAGGTTAAACAAAATAACTAAAGCCTATCACCACAGAACTTCCCCAGTTATTAGTTTATTAACTTACATCAAGAGTCTTTTCCCTTGAATTGTGAATTTTGGAAATGTCCTTTCTATTAGAGCAAAAGAAGACATGGAAGCAAAATAGACCAAAATCTCAAAATTGAACAGCACATGAAGTGTCCTGCCTTAAACAATAACTTCATAATTTTGATCTCCGGCTCCTCATCTAATAACTATCCATTCTATTAGTATGTTGTATGCTGATAGATTTTACCAACCCTCCCTCAAATGTGAAACAAAGTTCTTGTCACCATCAGTTTGTGTGTGTGTGTGTGTGTGTGTGTATGTGCAGTAATGTAATTATACAACACTGTGAACTGATTATTTTGTAGACATCTGTTGAAAAATGAAACAACATGAAACAATTGGGTGAGTGTGAGGGAATTAAAATAAATTGGTAAGTCAGAGTTGTGTTAATATATTTAACGTTTTGTTTAGAAATAAATTGAAATAAATATGAGAAGTGCCCTTTTTTCCACTTGAGCCCCTGCCCCTCAAAATGTCTGTGCACGTCACTGCTAAGGAAAGAATATGTACCAGAAGACATTGCGATTACTAAATTATATTTAGACTTAAAGACTTAAAGAAGTTCCAGATCTATAATTGTGCTCTTATTAATTTATTTATTTTGCCTTTAATGTAAATAAATATGTGCAAACAATATACTTGCTCTTGTGAATTTATTTTGATGTTAAATACATTGTGCAGCTGTCTCTTTAATACAACGTGGTTTATACTCATGTTGCTGCTGATTGGTCTGACATGTTTGACACACCACCAAACAAGAGAAAACGCATCTCAAACCCCGTTGCACACTGTTTCCAGGAAACATGTGTTCAAACCGGAAACCGTAGCAAAACGTCGCACACCGGTCTGAGCTTGAACCTGCCCCTGATGTGAGGTGTGTGTGCTTCAGGAGCAGTCCGTGTGATGAAGGTAATGACATGCACGTGTGTGTGTGTGTGTGATTAGCATTCGGGAGAGTTCCTGCGTTGTGATTGGCTGATCTGTGACAATCCCCCCATCAGAGAAACATGGATTCAGTTTATTTGAAGCAAACGTCCGAGTCACATCAGTGCTAATTCACACGTGTGTTCAGTACATTTCACCGCTGACTGTTTTGAGAACAAATCACAGTATGATGCTGGCTTTGCCAAAATACTTTTGCTCAAAGAGCCG
>NC_056574.1:3822904-3852624 GCF_018340385.1 Cyprinus carpio | reverse complement strand
TAACGATTATTCTATCCTGCTGAAAAAAACCCGCTAAAACCAGCCTAAACTTAGCTGGTTTAAAAACCCCTTAAAATGGGCACCGCCCCACCTGTGGGACCGCCATGCTTCTTTTTTTTTCTTTTTCCTTTTTTTATAAAATCTTTTAGTAATCATCATAAATTATATATCATTTGAAAGCTTAGAAGCCCAAGATTCATCCTGTGGAAAAAAAAATTTTTTAAATCGGACATTGGCGCTTAAACCCTGGAAATGGTAATTGTAAAAATCTTATGGGGATGCCTCTCCCCTTAAATGGCCAGTGCGTCAATATCATATTACAAAAATGCATTACTGTTCCCTTTTTGAATCAAAACTTTTTTTAATCTTGGCAACAAACAAAATCATTGGAAAGGCTGATCTCAGATTCCATATTTGGGGTTTTTTTAGATTTAATCCCCGGGGGGAAAAGCCTAAAAAAATCTTCCAGGACCCTCAATTTTTTTCATATCAACTTCAAATTTGGAACATAACTTATTAGACAAAGGTTTATTTTATACAAATTTGGTAAAACCTGTTATGTAAAATATTTAAATAAAAAAAATAAAATAAAAATTTAAAATAGCACATTTATTTACAGTACATTTAAACTTTAAACTTTTTGATACTTTTTACACCAAATCTGCTAATTTTCTTCTTTAAAAGAGACCAACCTTAGGTCTATATTCCAAAGTGTTCATAAAATACAACAATTTAAGTTCGGATAGTGCACTTTAAAGCCTATTTTAAAAAATGGGGGGGGACAGTTATGGGTTGCTGGTCTCCCATCTTTTGGGCCCAAACTGGTTTTAGTTGCTTGTTCCAGCTGGTCTCCCCGCCTGACCAGCTAAGGAAGTGGTTTAAACCTCTCTAAACCAGCCTTCTGACCAGCTTTGAACAGCAAAGACCAGGCTGGATGACCAGCTAAAACAGGTCAACCAGCTTAGGCTGGTTTTAGCTATTTTTTTGAGCAGGGAAATGCAATAACATTTCATGTGTCCTTTAACCAACCTCCACTGACTATACACTGACTTCATTTAACCAACTATGATAATACAAAACTCATAGTTTTTGGGTTTGTGTTTGTCCCTCTGTATTCACATTTCATTTTTTAAAATGACAATTTTTTGCAAAAGGGGGAAAGCCCCCTCAGATCGACAGTAAAATTTTCTCAAAGACGTTAATCACACTGAAAAACCCAAAATTGCCAAAGCCATTTTTAACAACCAAAAACTGGTAAAAAACTTTTGAAACTCTTAAAAAAAATTCCCAAAATTTCCAATTTATGTAAATTTTTCCCCCTTGTATTGTCCCTTGACAGCGATTTTTTTTTCATGTTGTCCCTTGAAAGCGATTTATTCCTCAAAAACAAAGATCAATTATTTAAAGGTTTTATCAAAGGGCCCCAAATTTGGGAACACAAACCCCTAAAATGGTTTTTAAAACACACATTGTCTGTGGGACACTTTTTTGAAAGCAGAAAATCGCTGTGGGAGATCCCAAACCCCGATGTTTTCATATCATCTCACGCTTGTTCCACCAGTCCCCGTAAAGGGAATTTCCCAAAAAAGTCTAAACACATTATACCTTTTGAAATGTATTGGGTAAAAAATTACAAAGACTGTGAACTGTAAACAAAAAATTTAAATTTTGGAGTTAGCGTTAAAATGTTTCTCACCATTGCGGGCCGGGTTTTTTTGGGCGGGCTAAAAAGGGGGGTTTATGACGACGGTATTGGCCCCCCCGCCCCAAACAATAAAAGAGCACATTCGATCCTTCGGGCCCCTCAACTGCGAAATTACTGGCATACTGTTACTTCTACACCCACAGTTTGCTGGCTATCCCGCCCCCAACCAATGAAGCTGGTTTTGGAGCATCCATTCCGGGTGTAGCGTTTACAGTTGAGTTTTGGTGACTGCAGCTTTTCCGCCGAAAGTGGGCTGCGGCTTTAGTGCAGCCAGCGGACACGCCCCCCAAGGGGCTTTTAGAGCTGAAAACACTGCTCATTTTTTTTTTCGAGATTTTTATAGCTTATTTTATATACTTTCCGCTTTTTTTATCATTCAAATTTAACACTCACTCGGATGCTATCGCTAATCTGGAGCAACAGGTGGCTGAACTGAAAAAAGAGGTGGTGAGTTTGGCGGCAAAGGCTGAGGGATTTGGAAGCGAGATCACGGAGATGTAATTTACGCATCTTTGGGGTTAAAGAAGGACGAGAGGCAGGCGTTTCAGCGAGCACCTTCGTTGCAAAACTTTTACAAAAAGTGATGGGCCTGGACGAACTCGCCCGTTATTGATAGGGCTCACCGTACTTTGCAGCAAGCCCCGGGAGATGGGCAGCCACCGAGAGCTTTTGTTGTCAAGTGCCACTACTATCAAGAGAAGGAAAGCATTCTACGAAAGGCTGTTACATCTCCAAAACTTGTATCTGAAAATGCGACACTATCAGAGTGTTCCCTGATTACACGCAGAATGTGGCGAGCGGAGAGCGGCTTTCGACAGGTGAGACAGTTTTACGGCAATGCGAGGGAGTAAATACGGGCTGTTGCATCCCTGCAAAACTGAGGGTTACGACTCAGGATGGCCAGCAGAAGAGCTTTACTGACCCAGAGAAGGCGGTTACCTTCATCAGGGGACCTTATGAGTGATTAATATGGGAGTTTGTTCGGCTACATACCATGGTAACGTTATATTTGGTGGGAGTATTGGAGTAAAACCAATTGTTGTTGGGGATCAATATCGCTGCAGTGTAATGCCATGGGACATTGGATCAGTTCAGGACATTGGACAGTGGTGTGCTACTGATGGCTAGTTGCATATGGGACTAGGCGTTTTTTTTTTTTAATTCAGAACTGTCTTCTAATATATAGGTAAAACAAGTATGGATAATTTGACTGTTTTAAGTAGGCCTATTATTATAATATAACTATTTATGTTTTATTTTTCTTTATATCCAATAATTCATATGTCCGCTTGGTTTTTCATGTTTCACTTAGAATCGTTTTCTAACATATGCCGAATTCAAAGTACTGATAACTTGATTTTTTTTTTGAGGGACCAGCAGGGGTGTGTGGGGCATCCATTCCGGGGTTTGCGTGACAGTTGAGTAAAGGTGACTGCAGCTTTCCCGCGAAAGTGGGCGCGGGTTTTAGTGCAGCCAGCCGGAAAACGCCCCCAGCGCTTGAGAGCTGAGACTACTGCTCATTTTTTCGGATTTTGATATTTATTTTTATTTCCACCGCTTTTTTTAAACATTCAAATTTAACACTCACTCGGATGCTATCGCTAATCTGGAGCAACAGGTATTGAACTGAAAAAAGAGGTGGTGAGTTTACTACAAAGGCTGAGGATTTGGAAGCTTAGGGTCACGGAGATGTAATTTAAATCTTTTGGGGGTTAAAAAAGGGAAACCACCAGAGGCAGTATGCTTAGCCCCGAAAGCACCTTCGCTTTCAAAAACTTTACAAAAAAATGATGGGCCTGGGCCTAACCCCCCCTTTTTGATATAGGCTCACTGTACTTTGCAGCAATCCCCTCGGGGATAAGGGAGCCACCGAGCTTTTTTTTCAGCCAAGTGCCACTAATATCAAGAGAAGGGAAAAAACATTCTATGAAAAAAAACTGTTACATCTCCAAAACTTGTATCTGAAAACGGCTTAATACACTATCAGAGTATTCCCTGATTACAACGCAGAATGTGGCGCGACGGAGAGCTGCCTGGTGGGTGTTGTTAATGGGTGATTTAAAAGTTTTAGTTTTACTCTTAAAAATCTGCTTTTTTTTGTCTTTGTGTTTTTTTTTTTTTTTCCTTTATCTTCTTACTTTTTTTTCATAGTTGACAGATGAGTTATCCGATAATACCACTGAGGTTTTATTTTTTTGACTTATCAGCCATGGTTCGGCAGAGGGAATGAAATAGACCTATAGACCTAAATTGTGAGCTGGAACGTGAGGTACTCCAATCATCCTGTACAGCGAAGTAAGGTGTTTTTCACATTAAACAATTGAAAGCATAGATAATTTTCCTACAGACACACAGAAGCCTTCACAGGTCTAAACCTTCTCTAAAACCCTTCCAAAGTATTTAAAAAGCCCCTCCTTCCCCCTCTAAATCTGCAACTATTAAATGCTTTTTGCGGTTTTTAGTGGTGTAGAGATCCATGGAGATTTAAAAATCCTACGTTAAAGGAGTTTCCTTCTCTCCGCTGTTCATCAAACTTTCTCCCAAAAATAGATTTCTTTTTGCTGGATCAAAAATGCTTTTATCAATTAAGTCTTGCAGTTTGAAAGCATTGTTTCTCTGACCCTCCCGGTCACTATGAGCTTTGGCTCCCGTTTGAAGGCCATCATTAATTTTGGGTTTAATACATCTTTGTTTTCTATGAAACATTTTTAACTTTATTCCACCAGATAGATTTCTTTATTGAAACACCGCTCCAAAACTGATATTTTAATACTTTTGACAAATCTAAGCATATATTAGGGGTCCTTAATATTTTTAAAAAAGGCTAACCTAAAAAAGTTATCAATCAATCCATTTTTTGACCAGCACACTTTCCCCGCCCCACAGCGACCCCTGCAAAAAGAATAGCATTACAAACGAATTGACTTTTTGCCTCCACGGGAACAGGAGAGAATTTTTTGGGAAACTAGACAAAACTTTTACTGGGGAGCGGCAAATGGTTACTCTCCACCACTGCGTCAATATTCTGCTGCCAATTTATACAAAAAACAAACGATTTGGGGAAATTAAGTTGACCCAAAAACATTAAAAGGCAAATTCAAATTTTTTTTATTCACCCCTTTTATTCTTTAACACCCCCCCCCCCCAGTGACATTATTTTGGCAATGTAACTCTCCCACTTTTAAAGTGAGAAAGGCATCCTGGCAGCCGATATTTGAAACTGAGATTAGCAAACCATAGATCAAGAAAAAGGAAAGGCACCAGGCCCCAAGGGACCAATTTAGTTTTATAAAGCTTTTTCCCAAGTTGATCCTTTCTGTGCCTCGTCTTCATGAAACACTCAAACAAGAAGCTGCCTACATCTATACCCAAGACATATCTGTGCCTCCCAAAAAGGGGAAGACCCACAATGCGAGTCTTATCGCCCCGAAACATCCTACTCCCAAGTGTTAAAAAACTACAAAGATCCCTCCTTAAGATTTGGAAAACTTAGTACCAAAAAATTTTGCACCTACCCGACAGGGTTTGTAAGGGGAGGCCTTTTTCACCCAAATTTTCGTCGCTCTTTAACATAATATTTCAACATATTCACTCGCAAAATTGTGATTCACAAACGCATAAGCTTCGATCGAAAATTTAGTATGGACCACCTTTCAAAACTCAAGCAATTCGGCTTTTGGAATTTCTTGTTCGACTTGATCAGCCCCCAAGCTAGAGTGGGGACTAATAACTTTAATTCGCCAAAATTTTCCTGTTCAAAGGACATCAGGGGTTTTCCGTTTCCCCCTTCTCTTTGATCGGTCATTGGCCCCTTGCCGCACATTGCGATTTATAACACTATACGTATCACAGGGGCCCTGGTTCATAAGTGTCATTTTATGCCCTGATTTTCTGATGTTTTATCAGATCCGAACTTCAACCAAAAGCCTAGACACCATTCTCAAAATTTTGGGAAACCCCTGGGTAGGTGTGCAGTTTCAGAATTGGTGATTACGTTTATGACGTGAGTGGGTGGGGGGGGGTATTAGTTTTGAATAAACGAGGCAGACACTGATTAGCTTCTTGCTCTAAGTTTATTAAAATTAACAGCAAGACAACTAGCAGGTTGAATGTGCTTTCCTTAAATGATCACACACAGTGACAAAAATCCTTAACAACAAAAAAACAAAAAAAAAAACTTGCAATGAACGTGTCTTTTTTTTAAATAAATCACACATCAGTAAACAAAACCTTTAAAGTAGGCTACTTTAAATTCGATAAAGACATAAAAATAGATGAGTACCTAGGCCTACTTACAATGATAAAATTTACATACCTTTAGCAAATAAAAAGCAGTCGAACAACGCCTGTGTAATAATACCTTAATTAACTAACTAAATCAAGGAAACAAAAAAAAGGGCAATGACTTTTAATTTCCCTAATCTTTTTCACCACGGGGGGGGGGGGCTTCAAGTTTCCGTGACAGGAACACCAAAATTTACCTCGTTTTTTGTGACGATCTGACAGGGTAGCTATGTTTCCCCCCGGGGCTAAAAACCCCGCTCTGATGTGGCTTGAGCACAAAACACATGTTCTTACCATAGACGTAAAAAAATGGACGTAGTGGCCCCTTGACGTCACCTTAGACTCCTCAAAGCGGTTATTTGAGCTCAAAGTTTGCAGAGCGGGCCGTCGCCATCTTTCGCCATCTTGGGCAGCGCGTCACTGCGCGAACTCTCCCATATCATCGAAAATGGGCAAAAAGGCGGGGAGCTGCTGCTAAGCCACGCCCACCTAGCGACGGCATTGTCAGCAGCGTCAATCCCACAGTCACTCTCAAGTGCCACGCCCTTATATTGCAGAACTTTACGGCTTAATATAATTTACACGGATTGTTATAAAAAAATTCACCCCCCTCACGTTGTCATGAATGGCAAATTCGCAATATAGACCCGCAAAATCATTTTTTTGAACCTCTGTACACCGGTTTTTGTTTCTTCTGTAAAGTTTGGCATAATTAACATGGGATCTATGGACGGACTCCCTTTTTGCAGCCAGCCTCAAGCGGCCAGATCGATGAATTACAGTTTTAGTCACTTCCTTATTGGCTTTCACGAGAGAAGAGCGCCAGGTTGCCGCCTTCGGTATTTTACGTCGCTAATTTTATAAGAGCTGGATAGCGTAGCTTCATTTTGCCGTGGCCCGAAACCGCTTCCTATCCACTATATAGTGTACCGGTATCGGGTGTCAGCCATTTTGTTTGTAGTGCTGGTCCTAATTCTGAGTGAACTACATCATTCCGCTACATTACTTCCGCTTCATCACTTCGCTTTACCTTGTTAATTCATTCTGATTTCGAATTGTACAACCTATTACATCATCGCTGAAGCACCATATTTCCCACAATATCCAATGCGGAGTAGAGTCGCGCTGGAAGCGAGACCGGGAGAGAGCGAGTTTGAATGAGATACGTTTACATCATTTTCTGTTACGTTTATTTCTACAACCATTTTCTTAAAAATATTTATGGCAATACCCAGTTTAATATTTTACTAATTTACTGAGGTGGCATCGTGTTAACTACAAATGAATTTATAAGTTTGGTGGCTAATTTAACAATGTTCGTTTCACCAACCTGTAGGTAGCCGTATTCATTCTGATGTAAATTAACGGTCTGCCGGGGGGGGGGGGGGGTGAGGTCACTTCTTCGACCATTATCTTTATCTTAGCTAAAAACGCTGCTCGCGAGAGTTTAGGATACTAAAAAAAAATACGTCCATCAAATTATGAACGGTTAATGTGATTTATTTTTGTTCTCAGTATTTTAATAATATATTATGAACATAAAAGCATTACAAAACAATACATAATTTCCTCAATGAAAACACAAAGCTGACGGGAGTAGTATCATTACAATAAAGAATTTTGAGTGTTATGGTATTTAGTAAATACTGTATTAAATGGATATGTTTACATTTTTTTTTGCAAAACCCCCTCCAAGCTCACGGGGGCATGTATACGTCACCGTCATAAACAGGTACCGTCCGAATCCATTCCTTATTTCGTTCAACTCCTTCTGATTAAGTCCACTCACCCGCTATTCACTATATAGGGATAGTGAATATGAACGAGTGAGATTTTAGACACAGCATTGATCGCCCACCATTGCTAGTGGATCTGCCGTAAGTCATTGTTTTCTTGTACAGATAGCGGTAACTCTGATCGGTAAGTGCAATGATTTCAGACCCTCCGTTTATTTAAGGAGATCTCATCTCCAAAGTTGCTCTTCTGGGATGGGGTGGTGACTAGACCTCGTCCCGACTCGTCTCAAGGCAGGCACGCAGCCTCCGAAGCACCACTAAACTCGCCATCCGTTTCCCTCGTCAGGCTGATACAATTTCCCCCCGAGTGCATCTTTTGTCTCCTGCCAATCCACCCCCCCCCTTGCCTCTGTTCGTGGCAAGGAAATATGACTTTGCCAAAAGCTCCTGAGTGTGCTGGGTCACGTATGTGTCCTCCAGTATCTCTGGACCTTTTGCGTTTTTTATTTTGTGTCAATCCGTTTCATTGGGGTTTGGTTTTAAAGATCGCATTTCAACGTTTTGCAGGACAGGCTTACTAAGAAACTGTTACAAACGTTCCCCAGAGAGAATGTCTGGTGAAGCACACAGGTTTAGAGATTCCTTTGAAGCGAATTTCAACTCTTTATCTTGCCAGTTAAGAATCAGATGCGGTGCTTTCTATCGAAAGACCAGGATACGGTTGCGATTGCTTCTCTGTTCCAAATTCTCTCTACTCTCTATCATTTTCTGTTTTGTCCCCCCACCATAGTCCGACATCCCTGTGAATAATAAAATATCTGATTATTGGAAGAGTACGTACTAATAGAAAAAATAAACGAGTACCACCATGCTAAGCATATTGCTGCTTTATGATTTCCTAGCATATGAAAAAATAATCTAAAACCAATTTCTGGGCAAAAACTAAGTTAGAAAAATAAATCATATGAAAAATCCTAATGAGTAACACTCTATATTATATTATACCCTATCTCTGCAAACCATATCAGCCTTGCTTAAAATTACTGTTTATTTAGCATGCAATTCATAGAACATATATATAAGTTACTATTGGCTAAAACATTCTTACCATAATACGCTTTGCTGTGGGAGTTGAAGTTCTGTTTGTGCCTTTATCAGCTCTTTCTTTTCTTCCACTCTGGCCCAAACGCTCACCAGGGACCGACATCGACCTATACTCGGCGGCCGTTCGGGCCACTTCACTGTTTACACCGTGTTAACAGCCAGATGCAAATTATGTCCCGAAACATTTAGCCACGTCCATCCTAATTGCCTTACTACTGCTGCAACAAGGTTCGCTCCATTATCGTAGTGTGATACCGACAGCTTGCTTTTCATCCCGACCCCAGTCGTGAATCCCAACTGCAGGCCTGACAATTTCCGCTGGGGCTTTCAGGGGGGTGTAGCTTTTTAAAAACCGGTTTATGACCAGCTTTTGCTAATTTACGGTCAGGCTCAAAATGGGGTCCCGCTTTACCCATATCTGTTGTCAGTTTCAAAATTACTGATTTCCTGGAGTTCTCTTTGCACTGCATCCTTTAATACCAGCCACTCCTAATACAAGGCCGGACCAGCTGTTTGTGAAAGTACTTTCTCCAGGCAATCTTACGGTTTTTGCGAAAGTATTCAACATTTCTTAATGAACTTTTTCCACGGCCGGAGGTACCATTCCTACTACCAAATATCCGAGTCACACTATCGTTATACTCTCCATTTGGTCGGCTGTCTTTTTTTAATATTGTGTCGCCTTGACATCCTCTGCCATAATTCAACTGCCTCTGGCCAGATGTGGATGGTTGAGCGCAGCAGAAGCAGTGCTTAAACCAGGGTCCGCAGTGGTTAATCTTCAGATGTTACGGAGTTTGTGTTTGGCTTTGTAACACTACCGTTTTTCCACATATATTCTGGGGATACTGCACACAGCTCATCAAGATTTTCTGGTTTTCCGTGGCAATCCTGTTTAAACCCAAATGTGCCATATAGGCGATGTAACAGTTGTTTTCGCACGATCCATCCGGTTTAATTACCTTTCTTCTTCACGAAGTTTTAATTTGAGCCGGAACATGTTCCGTCCACCTCCGACGTTGGATCCGAAACATTGTTTTATTGGATCCGGCCCTCAGTCCTATGTCCTCTGGGAAATTTATCGCCTAAATTAAAAAATTAATTAATATTTGTGGTAGTGTTACATGTGTTACGATAGAGATACGGCAGATGGGGTAATTATTCAATCCGCAACCACATCACAAAACCTCATCAGCCGCGCCAACGTTTTTTTGGGCAATTTCAAACCGCACCCACCCGCCATCCGCTGAATGTTTTGCGTTCTAGGGTGGATGATGCAATGCTTTTGCTGATGCGAGCCGCAAAAAAAAAACAACCCTTGTCTGTGCTAACAAGGATGCAGCAAGTATTTAATGCTATGATGAGGCATAGGCCTACGCCTGATTTCATTTCCTATGAGTATGCAGCCTAGTTCACAGTGCAGTTAAAGTGACCGCGCGCTGGCGCTGCCATGTCACGGTTATCATTGTCTGCTATATTGCTTTTATTATATTTATATATTTATTATATTGCTATATTTTGCACAAAAGTGTTTTTGTGTCCCCATTATTTGTCTAGCTCGGAATCGTCCTATGACTCATACCCATTCAGGACTAAAGGGGCCCCATGACATACCTGGTGAGTAATGTCCACAAGTAATATAAGGGACATATTCGCAAAATAACTTCAAAATCACCTTAGGCGATCAGGAGAACCTTAATCTTTGGTCTACTCGCTCTGTCCCTGGCTGGACGTATAATTCAATAAAGAGGGTACGTCTAAGCTACCGAAGATCTTGTATTTATGGTCCAAACATTCCCAAATTTTCATACCCAAATCTTCTTTAAGGAGCTTGACAAGCACATCATACGATTTATATGGAACAAAACTATACCGCGTGTACGGAAAAGCATTTCTTGAGAGACGTACGGAAATGCTTGGAATAGCGTTACCAAATTTTTTGTACTATTATTGGGGGCTCAAACATTCACAAATTAGTATATGGTATGGAGGCTTCTATTGGTTGGGAGTAGTCCGAGTGTGTCATAATGGAACAAACATTACATGCTCGTCCTTCTCTTTGGCCTCAATGGCTGTGTGGTCCACTGCCAGTGGCATTGGGTGCCACATACAGACATCCTATGTAAAATGCAGCTTACGCATATGGACCCACTTTCGCAACAGTTTGGTCACAATCCAAGCTTTGGTTCATGCCGCTGTCCCTCAAACTTTCTTTTTACCATCGCTTATAGAACGTCCTTTCCTCACCTGGGCTAGAAAGGCATAAACAGCTGTGGTAGATCTTTTTGTAGATGGCACGTCGTTATCGTTTGAACTATGTTGGTTAAGGAATAAGTTTACAAAAAACAACATTTTTTTTTCAGGTATCTTCAGGTCTGTGAGTTTGTCCGTTCCCAGTTTCGTTCATCCCCTCAAAACCCCATATCGCCCTCTGATCATTGTCTGACGGGCAATCCTCATCATTCGGTGTTGTCTCCGCAAGCTGTATCCTGCTATTCAGCCATGTCATGCCATCTCTTCTGTCTCTAAGGGACAGTGGGAGGAGGTCTAATACAAGAAGTTGACGGATGAAATTTGGCAAAGGAGCTTACATAAATATCCACATCGTCTATCTGTGTTGGCACAGGTTTGATACAATTCAAAGTATTTCATCGCCTGCACCTCTCTTGGACCAAATTGGCCACACCATATCCTAAGTGGCATCCCACGGTATGCGTTGCCCAAGCCCCTGCTTGCTCTGGCCCAACAGTTTGTGTCATGCCCAGCATAGCGCATGCCTTGTCTGAGATATTTAATACATTCACCTACATTTGTAAAAAATAATATTGTCCATATCCAAAATCCTATCATTGGCAATATTTGGGGTGGTACACAGTAAAGTTGGGGCCAAGAGTCCAATCTCTCATTAATAGCATTCTCTACACTGTGTAGTTAGCCCGCCGACTAATTCTTACAAATTGGAAATCTCCCTCATCCCCAAAACACTCACGTTGGGTTGTGCGAAACTATGTCCTTCCTCCAGCTTGAAAAGTTAAGAAACCACAGTCCAAAACTCAACAGAAAGGTTTCAGAATGTATGGCAACCTTTCTTGGATTATTATATGAAATGCAGTTGATGCTATTCTTTAGAATAAAAATGTATGATCTCATCTGCTCATCCCGTCTTTTTTTTTTTTTTTTTTTTTTTTTTTTTAATTAATTTAATGAATTCAGTTATTTTATTTGTTTGTTGTTGTGTTCTGTGGTGCATTCTCAATACTTGTAACCCCCTTTGGTGCAAATCTGCGACAAGAGATATGGGGAGATAATGTATACAAAGTATGAGGTTTGTGGGAGGGATGCCTTGTATGACATGAAATTTTATGTTGGGTTTTTTTTGTTATGTACTTTAAAAAAAAAACACTTGAAATTAAAAATAAAATCTTTTCCCAAAAAGTTAAATGACCAATAAATGCATACTCGGAAAACGCTCCACAAGAACGTTGATTTTTATAACTGGATGCTCGAAACATTTTAAACAGCTTATTGTACAGGTAAATTAACGCTGTTCTAAAACTAAGGGGCTGCCCTTTCTGTAAAACCTGTGGTATACTTTCTGCGTGCGCAAGTCTGCTAGGGGCCCGTGGTAAAATCTTCATCGGGGGTGGTGGGGCGGGGCCCCCTCTGCGGACATCGGCATGCCTCCATTTTTTTGCAAGTATGGCGTCGTCGTAGACTACTAAACACAGGCTGGGTAAGAAGTCGTCTCTACCCGCACTTCTACAATCCGTTTCCAAAAACATATAAAGACAGACCGTGTGTCAATATCTTCCCGGGCAAAGGGTTTTTTTTTATCAAGTTTTTTTACTTTTTCAAGCCAATCTACTTGCATGTATGGAACACATCTGCGGAGCAACCACCAACGACACTTTCGTAGGATAAATACAAGTTGTCCCGTGGGATGCCATCCGGATTGCGCACCTGAAAGTAACAGCTTAACGCACACACCCTTACAGAGAGTAGCTCATACATCACCACAGATCGCGCACACATAATCATTCAGCGCGGGGAATTTATTGCAATACTGTTCCCGTGTTTCTTAATAAAATAGATTTGAAACTGAAAAATTCAAGCAATATTTCTTTAAAAATTAAATCTCACAGCTTCACTATGTAAGAGCGCTGCCAGTTAGAATTAATTCAGACACAGCAATCGCTCTCACTATGCTTTTATATGAAAGTAATCTTTCCTTGCTACTTTATCGGGATCTGATTTAGAACAAGCAGAAATCTGTGGGAAAAATAATGTCTAAAGACAAAAAAAACTGATAAAAAAGGCGGTTATAGAAGGAAACCATGTGGGGAGGGTGTCATATCTAGCTGTGCACAAAGGTGTCTTCACAACAACCAGGCTTCTTTGTTTATTAATGTGTCATCAGCGACTAGTGGACTTGACTGACTTTCATCACAAAACGTCGAATTATTAAAAAGTCAGAAGTTGTTCAACCCCTACTGCAAAAAAAATCAATGTCTGGTACATTTAAGAATTTACTCAAGGAGCCACATTGGAAATGGCCACATAGGTCCTTAAGCTACCCAAAGGACTTACAGGCTTTGGGAAAATTCAGGAGAAAAAACAAACAAAAAAAAAAAACAAAAAAAACAAAGGGTTTTTCCCATTTTGAACTTCACCTTTGGCAATAAGTAACAAAAAAATTGGTAAAGTCAACCCCATTTTTACTAAAGTCTACCATTCTCTGTGTAAAGATAATAATGCTGCATAATGCTAAAGTCAGTTTTTAAACCCCCGTAATAGTAATTTTGGCGCCCCTCTACAAATAGTGGAAGCTTTGATTTTTGGGTTCTTCTCATTTATTTTTATGGCTGCAAAAAATGCTTTGCACACAGGAATAAAAAAACATTTTAAAAATATTCAAATAGAGAATAGTTATTTGTTTTAATAATATTTAAGGGGTCATAATCATAATTTCCTTTATTTTTTTGATATATAAAGGGCGTGCTATCAAAACATTCTGTGAGTTTAAAAAAATAATGCTTTTCATAAGACATTATAAGTTTTTCAGGGGTTGGTTTTCTTTCATTAGAAGATAGGCGACGTACACCAAGTGGGAAAGGGAGGGGGATTTTTTTTTTTATTTTCCACAGTGTTCGCTAGTGTCAAATGTCTTGAATTGTTCTGCCTCTGGATAATAGGGCCCAGTCCCAAACAGTGTCAAGTTACATTGTGGTACCACCCCTTTTTGGTCGATTTCACTCTGGTCAAGAATCGCCCCGACTGTCCTCATAGACTTCCATACAAAGATTTTTTGCAAGGAACTGCAGGAAGTACAATGTCTACGAGTTCGGAAGGCTTAGCATAGCTTGCTTCGTAATCCTATGTAACCTTAAACACTAGAGCGGACCGGTGGGAACAAACATACCTGTACTAAGAAATATGAAGTGAGGACTAGTTGTATGGGTGAAAAAAGCAAGCCAGTATCGTACAAGTAAAGTTAGATGGGATTACAGGACATACGGGAGGTTGGAGTTGGACATTATAAGACATGTGTGAGTCCATGATTATAACGTGCAAACAACAGGCTGTGTGTGCGCTTCGTAACTTTTTGCCGGGAGCATATTTCAGTATGGTCGCATTGTCTGCAAGTGTTTTAGAACTTGGGACACTCGCTGAAGAAGCATGGTTTTATAGCAATTTGCAATGGTCAGGTGGGATTTAAATTATACTGTATGGGGCATCAGCGCTAACCCTGACAGTAGGAATTATTCACTGGTCCTGTTGAAGGCTGTAATTCACCAACCAACACTTTGACAAATTCAGAATGTTTTTATTTGTTAATTTGTGCTTGCTCTGTGTAATAATTCTGAATGGATCCATATATACTACTAGGTTTAAAGGTAAACTAAGCGATTTTTGAAAAACGCTTTTTTGACCACAGTGTTGGGCTGAGTTCCCAAACACACACTTGTTAGCCAATCAGTGTTAAGGGGGCATGTCTGTAATGAAAGGGAGAAGAGAGCGCGCTACAGTTGAGGGGCACAGGAATGGATATTAGCAGATTGACTATCAATAGAGAGATAGAGATGGCAGATAAAAAAGGAAAATATCAGAGAAACAAAACATTAAAAAGAAGGGTACAGTCAGGCAAGAGGTAGGTAAATATCGGAGCAGCTTTCCAGCGGTGGAGAGACGGGGGAACTCAAGGGAGCGGGAAGGGCTTTGAATCAGAAACAGAGGTTGCATGTGTTCCTTGTGATAGGTGAGTAATGGTGATTTTGCTTCATTTTCACACAACTTATTTGTGTTGGCTTTTGTTTGAATATGCTTGTGTGCCATCTTCAACTTGTTCCATGATCAATCGTTATGCCAGGGTGGCTGTGTACATACGTGTGGGGGGCAGAGATTTCAAAATAAGGGGTGAGGGTCCTGTTGGGGTATGTTTGTTTTGCAGCTTTCAAATATCAGCATCTTTTGGCAAAAATCGCTTAGTGCACCTGTAAGGCGACTGGTATAGTGGTCTGTTGGCATGTCCGTGTGGTCCTGCTTGGTATTACAGCTGGGCTTGTAGTTATTTAGGCCTATATACAGGTGCATCTCAATAAATTAGAATGTCGTGGAAAAGTTTTTATTTATTTCAGTAATTCCACTCAAATTATGAAACTCATTGTATTAAATAAATTTCAATGCACCAGAATGAAGTAGTTTAAGTCCATGGTTCTTTAATTGTGATGATTTTGGCTCACATTTAACAAAAAACCAACCAATTCTCAACAAATTAGAAAACTTTAGTAGTGGCTCCTTTTGCAAAAAAAAAAAAAAAACAATTGTTGGCCTTCTGGAAAGTATGTTAATTTACTGTACATGTACTAAATACTTCGTAGTGGCTCCTTTTGCTTTAATTACTGCTCAATTCGGCATGGAGGTGATTCAGGTTCGTGGCGCTGCTGAGGTGGTATGGAAGCCCAGGGTTTCTTTGACAGTGGCCTTCAGCTCATCTGCATTTTTTGTCTCGTTTCTCATTTCCTCTTGACATACTCAATAGATTCTCTATGGGGTTCAGGTCTGGTGAGTTTGCTGGCCAGTCAAGCAAACCAACACCATGGTCATTTAAAACCAACTTTTGGTGCTTTTTTGGCAGTGTGGGGCAGGTGCCAAATCCTGCTGGAAAATGAAAATCAGCATCTTCAAAAAGCTGATCAGCAGAAGGAAAAGCATGAAGTGCTCCAAAATTTCTTGGTAAATGGGTGCAGTGACTTTGGTTTCAAAAAACAGAGACACAATGGGACCAACACCAGCAGATGACATTGCAACACCCAAATCATCACAGACTGTGGGAAACTTAACACTGGACTTGGGCTATGAGCTTCCATCCACCCTTCCTCTCAGACTCTTAGACCTTGGTTTCCAAATGAAATTAAATACAAACTGGCTCTCATCTGAAAAGAGGACTTTGGACCACTGGGGCAAAACAGTCCAGTTCTTCTTCTCCCAGGTCAAGACGCCTCTGACGGGTTGTGGGTTCAGGGGACGTGTCTGTGGTTCAGGAGTGGCTTAACAAGAGGAATATAGATAACTGCTAGTCCAAATTTTTGACACATCTGTCTGTGGTGGCTGCTTGATGCCTTGACCCCAGCTCAGATCCATCCTTGTGAAGTTCCCAACTACAAATTCTTGAATCGATTTAGCTTGACAATCCTCAAAAGGCTGTGTGATTCTCTCTGTTGGTTGTACGGTCTTTTCTTCCACACTTTTCCCTTCCAAGATTTTTGTTAACATTCTTGGATACAGCACTCTGTGAACAGCCAGCTCTTTGGCAATGAACGTTTGTGGCTTTACCCTCCTTGTGTAAGGGTGTCCAATGATTGTCTTCTGGACAACGGTCAGAACAGAGCAGTCCGTGTTTTGAGTTGATTAGCTGGATTGGCATGGCACCTTATTCTATTTGTTGAGATGGCTTGACAATTGGTGGGTTTTTTGTTAAATGTGAGCCAAAATCATTTCACAATTAAAAGAACCATCAGACTTAAAACTCACTTCAGTCTATGTCCATTGAATTTATTTAATACGACAAATTTGAGTTGAATTAATGCAAAATAGATAATTAATAAATTAACTTTTTTATGACATTCTAATTTATTGAGATACACCTGTATGTGTGTAGTTTTTGCTGTTGCACTGTATACATTAATTGTGAATTCTGAAAAATGAAATACTCGAAAATAACTATATTGAAAAAAAAGCTTTCAGAATTTAGTGGGAATCATCCGCAATTTTTGAAATGTGGTAAATAATTATCTTGAAATGTTGTTCAAGTTGTGCTGTGCATATATGTAAAGAAACGTGATAGTGTTATGAACCTTGTTTAAGCAATATTTGATATGTTTCGATACGATATTGCTTTAAGAAGTGTGAAATCAATTTAAAATTATATTATAAAAAATATTTAAAATCTAAAAAAACGTATATAACCAATTGTAGTATGTTTCACATTCTTCTTGCAAAAAAGAAAGCATCACTAACAACTTACAAACTGCAGTGACCAACAGTGTTTTAGGCATTACATAAAAAACGCAGCATAATGTCACAAATCTTTAAAAAAAAAAAAAAAGTACAGATACAAATTAAACTGTCTTCCACATTATGGAATATGACATTGATTCATAATAAAGCTGACAAAGGTTATTTGCAGTCAAGCGCAGCTTGTCAGTGAGAGCCTGGTTCTGTTAATCAGTAGTAAATACTGCCCCATTTAAAGGCCCGAGGGCACTCTTCTCTTCGCACTGAAACTCCAAATATGCCCTGGTTGGCCACCCAGATGCCCACCATACCAGATATGTGATTGGCTTGTTTTTTTTTTTAAACTTCTCACTGCCATCTGGCAGGGCGGATCATGGCAATATAGACGGCTACTTATGGTGGCTTTTTTCTCTTGAGTCTTCTATACATATTTTAGGCGGGTTTCTATAGTGTTATCCTAATGACAACTGTCAAGAGCGCAGTAATTCACTAACATTTCGCGATTTTAGCGCATCTGTGAAAAAAAAAAAAGCATGAATCACTCCTCAACTCGAAAGGGATTTCCTTCACAAAACCGGATGTTTGCTTTTTACTGAGACCGTGTTTCTCTTATGAATCGGCTCTGCTTCCCTCCCGATATTGAGTGTGCATGCTCAAACTTTGTCATCACTGAAGACCCAGAAAGGCTACTTTCCAGGTGGAGAGGAGGTCTTATCCAACTAAACGGAAGCTCAGCAAGTTGATTATAGTCAGCCTTCTCTTGTTATTTATTTTATATTTAATACTTATTTGAGTTAAGTGCTTACTGTAAATATGCATTCATAGATTATATAATTATGTGCAATTGCATTTATTTTATTTATTGTAATTGTATTGTTTATTTTGTTTTTTAGTTATACAATAAAAGCATATTAACCAGGTCCGGTTCCAGAAATAAATCACTGAGGGTGCTTCTGAAATTAGTGAGGGTGCTCTAGTCTTAATGCACATTTTCACATATTTTGTCCCATCCATTGCTATAGTTATCACTATGTCAGTCACTTCTATGTCGAGAGTGAATCCTGGATAATTATGCGGATGTCATTCCCAAAACTTTGCAACGTGTGTGTGGCTGAAAGTTCTGCATTTTGAATTGATTATAGTCTAGAAAGCTTGCAAAGAGCACTCCCTTTATAATCACTAAAAAGCTGTCACTCTTGTTCATCCCGATCTCACAAAGTTCTGTTGTGACCAATGAATCTCTCTACACTGCTCAATCAATCTGTTATTTATTATTGTATACACTCTCTATGTTTTATAGCACGTTATAAGCTACTCAAACCTGCGGTGCTTTTCAGATGGAGCAGCATTTAATACTGCTTGTGCACACAGTTTGTGGGGAAGTTGTGGTCTAATGGTTAGAGAGTTTGACTCCTAACCCTAAGGTTGTGGATTCGATATTCGTTATTGTGGCCAGCCTAAGGCACACCTGTGCAATAATCATGCTGTCTAATCAGCATCTTGATATGCCACACCTGTGAGGTGGATGGATTATCTCAGCAAAGGAGAAGTGCTCACTAACACAGATTTAGACAGATTTGTGAACAATATTTGAGAGAAATAGGTCTTTTGTGTACATAGAAAAAGTCTTAGATCTTTGTGTTCAGCTCATGAAAAATGGGGGCAAAAACAAAAGTGTTGCATTTAAAATTGTGTTCAGTGTATTTTGGCATTAACAAATCATTGCTTAACCTCTTACAACTGGTCCAAAATGCTGCAGCGAGGCATTTGACAGGTTATCGTAAGAGAGATCAAATTACTCCTGTTCTGAGTTCTTTACAATGGTTACCGATCCCCTATAGAATTAATTTTAAAATTGTGGTTTTTGTCTATAAATCATTGCATAGTAGGCCTCCATTTTACTTGGTGGAAATGATTGAGAAATATAAGCCAAAACGTTCTCTAAGGTCAGCTGACCAGCTGGCTTTGATGATTCCTAGAACTAAACGGCGAAGTGAAGATCAAGCTTTTATAGTGTGATAGCTCCGAAACTCTGAAATGAATTATCGTTTGCTCACAGATTCTGATACCCCAAATTAAGTGTTTTTAAACACAAGCTTAAGGAATGTTTCCTTGCATTAGCATTTAATGGGGTATAGACATTTCTCTGTATATTGAAATTGTGGAGTTTATTTCACTCATTTTATTTGTGATTATAGTGTTGTGTTTTATGAATTTGAGTTTTATTGTGTGTTTATATATTGTACAGCACTTTGGTCAGTGGTCGGTTGTGTCAACGTGGCTCAATAAAAAAAATAAAAACATAAAATAAAAAATAATAATAACAACTCTGAACTCTCTCTAGCCCAACCATCCCCCATCCCTTAAAGTGAACAGAGACTAACAGCTATAAAAAAAAAAAAAAAAAAGCCAATTATTGCTATAAATTATTGCTAAATGTATTTTGCTGAACATCATGACATTAACAAATTTCCTTCAACATTTGAAACAACAATCACACTGCCCCTTCCTTAAAAAGAAGAAACATGAACTCCATGAGTGGGCAAACAAAGTCTTTGAGGTACACAGGCCGGTTGTCTCTGCCTTTTTGGCCCACACAAACAGGCCTAGGATCTGAGCCCCATAAGAAAATTGGGTGCAGGGACCATGTGACACAGGAGAAAGTCCAAGAGAAGTGGCTGGGTGTGGGGTGTTTGGGGAAAGGGGCTCCTGAACAAATGGAGTGTGTGGCTCAAACATCTCTGTAGGCCATGAGAGTGAAAGGAAGGTGAGTGTCCCAAGTCCCCGCTGATGTTCAGCTGTAAGGATGGCTAGCTGCTGGGCTAAGGTTCTGTTAAATTGCTCAACAAGGCCATCGCTTTGTGGGTGCAATGGGGTTGTGCATGTTTTCTGCATGCCGCAAACAGCTTGGATTCAAAATTCCGCCCGTAATCACTATGAAAGGCCTCAGCCATACTGACCCTGCTGAACATACCTCCACCAATGTGTCTGACACCATCTCTGCTTCCTGGTTCGTTATTGCATAGGCCTCGGGCCACTTTGTAAAATAGTCCATAGCAGTGAGTACCAAACATTACCTCTCTGTGTGATGGGGAAAGGGGCCCAATGATGTCCACGGGCTACTCTTTCTGTTGGTGCTTGCTGCAAAAGTTCCAGGCCTTTATAGGCTGCACAGGCATCACATCTGTGGTAAAAACCTCTACATCCCTTCTGTGCAGACCCCAAGTAGAACCCTTAGTGAAGCCTGTGGATTATTTGGATACTCCAAAATAGCAATTTCCCGTACTTCCATGACAAGCTGCAACCACTGCTTCCCTCAGTGCCTTGGGCACTACCACCTGCTATCCGTCCTCCCCCATGGCAGGCTCCTTCCATGGCCACTGGAGCACTCCTTCGCTGAGCCGCAGTATGTTGAATGTGGTGCATCAACCACCCTCAATGCCACCTATGCAGGTTGTGCTGCCTCTTTCTCTTGACACAGCTACTTTTCCAGAGTCTCCCTATTTTGTATTACAATTAGGGATGTCAATAGGGGTGTAACGATTCACTCGTTTTATCGATTGCATCGATACAAATCCTGACGATGCATATGCATCTTGAAACATGATTTTTGAACCGTGAATCGCCGATTTAAAACGCTAAGAATCGAATGAATTCGATTGTGATTTTTCTTTATAGTGATTCAATGTTTTCAAAATATAGACAAATTAAATTACTACAAACATGAATTAATGGAGACCTTGGACCGTGTCCATGCTCTCGCATCTCTCCTTCACGTGCTCCACTATTTACCCACCTGAGATTGTCACAGGATTGTCCCCACGCTCCGTTCATATCACTGACACATTTTTCAATTTTTGAGCAACTGATGTGCGATCTCTCCTTAGGACTTGTGGCCAGTAATGCTAAATTGAAAGTAATTTTACTTTTCTGTAGTTTTTCAATGGCTCTTGGCATCTTACCGACGTTGTTGCCTTAGCAGTTGAAAGCTGCACATTTATTTCATGGACGGAGCAGAAATGTAAGTGTTTAAATTAAATGCATAGTTTCCATTGATTGATAAATGTGTTTTAACAATGTTGTTGAACTGAATGTACGAAGAAACTGTTAAAATAAACCACAGCATTAACAACAACCTTGGAAAATAAG
Source organism: Cyprinus carpio (assembly GCF_018340385.1). Taxonomy (NCBI): domain Eukaryota; kingdom Metazoa; phylum Chordata; class Actinopteri; order Cypriniformes; family Cyprinidae; genus Cyprinus; species Cyprinus carpio. The sequence continues at coordinate 3,831,132 of NC_056574.1, read as the reverse complement.
AGCGCAAGGTTATCTGATCAGGGCTTTGCAAAATAGCTAGCCCGACATCCCGGGGCAATTGTATTTTCCAGTTGGGTACCAAAATGTATCACCCACCCTGCCCGACGGGCTAACTTGATTTGCGTTGTTCACTCACTTGTAGGGGTGAATTGAAACGGATTGTAGTTGATAGTTTTTACTTGTTTCTAAGTCTCGTTGATTTAACCATTTGAGCGTTTTAAACCATTTGCGTGCATTTGGAGCTTGCGCACACTCATCCAAAAGGCGCACATAGAGCCGCATTTCAGACAATGCTCATGAACAGAATTGATTCCTCTTTCACCTATCCTTGCTTCTGAATGAACACATACACACAAAATTATCTCAAAATAATTGTCTCTGCAAGTATTCTCGTAAACACAGTTGGTTATGTCTTCATTGAATGTATACAGTGGAGAAAGAATTCTCCTGTGCATCATTATATTGGATCCGTGCATTCGGTCTTAAAGGGGCAGCAGCCTTTAAATACCTGGTTTCCATTAGTGCCACCTGTTGTTCAGAGAGTGACATTTGCTGATTTGTCATTCACAAATCAGACCATTCTGTTTTTGCTTTAATTTTTTTAATTATACAATCCAAATAACATGTATTTAGCATCTTTTTTTGGATAGTAATTCAAATGGTTCTTTTAGTTGTGTGTGTGTGTGTGTGTGTGGTGTGTATATATGTATGTTATATATATATATATCTATATATATATATATATATATATATATCTATATTCTATATATATATAATATTTTTTTTTTTTTTTTTTTTTTTTTTTGATGTGGGATTTGTTTTAGAAATTCAAAGACACCTTTTCTGTCTTAAATGTCCTTAAATCTCATTTTGTAAAAAATAAATAAATTGTTAGAAAATTGTATTAGTGCAATCTGTATTGTGAATTTTATTGCATCGTAATGTTGAGTGAAATCGTTACATTCCTATACGCTACTAGTTTTTTTCTGATCATGCTGATTTGTCTACAGTAAAGTTCAGACGATGCCTTTTTTTATTCAGGCCAGGGATTTTGAAATTTTGCGAGCCCTGCTGATAATCAGATGCATGAAAGTAGCGTTCGTTGCTTTAGCAAACAGACATCGGGTGTGTTTTCTTTCAGAATCATCATTCGCTGATGGGGAGGAAAAAAGTTAAATACTATAGCATTTTATTTATATGAAAATGAGATTTGTTTTCGTACTGAAAGAGAAGTGATCTCGCGCTCATAGAACTTAAGACGTGCAAGGCGTATCTGCAGCTAAGCTGAATAAAAAGCAGAATGATCTGATGAAGCATCAAGACTAAAAAAAAACCAAAGAAATAAATAAATTTATTTAATAATATGGAAACATTTGGATTTGTGCCGAATGAGACGTGAGCAATAACGGCTCCAAATTAGCATCTAGCCAAATCTGCACTCGCTCTATCCTTGTGCACGCATGCATGCCCACTGTCACGATCTAATGCAGTGTAAATACCAGATTTTTAAAAAGAATAGGCTCTACCGGAACACAAAAATTCAAAATCTGACATTTCCGAACAGGATCCAGCAGTATCAAATTAAGTACATATGGTCATAATACTCAGATAAAAATGTTTAATGTGAGCAACAATGTGTTTTGCTGCAGCAGCGCCATGGAAAGCGGTTCACTGACTGCTCAGCACAGCCACATGCACCACAGTTAAGTTTGGGATATATTCTATTTTAAATGCCATACATGTTTTCAAAGTAGAAAACATTGCAATTGTATTTTAAAAATACACAACTAGCACCACAAAACCATTTAAAGAGGTGCGTTCAGCGGTCCTCCATGACAGGGATAGGATTACAGTCAACCAAGAGTAAATGATCTCAAACATACGGCACACACCACTTTCATTTTATCAAGTGATCGATACTCACATCTATTCATTTTACAATCCTGCTACTAGAATTTTTATTCAGACTACAATCCTTTATGATCCGGGTGAGAATTTTTTTTTTTTTTTGAGTTGCTTTTGTTGGCACATCCTGTCCATGCCGGTGACTGTGTGCCCACTGCAATAGGACCATTTGGCAGCCATTAATGTTAACGATTAATCGATTAAATTGATCATTAATTTAACGTATTGGATCATGGAAATGATCGAAAATTGACATCCCTAATTACAAGTAGTATTACAATCAGAACTGTGTTGCCTGTGGCATTTGTGAACTACGGACAGGGCTTCTACAATGTGAGACGTTGGCTCTTTTTTCTTAAACATTTACATTTATGCATTTAGCAGATGCTTTTCATCCAAAGCGCTTACAGTACATTTCAGGCTAACATTTTTTTTTTACCTAACGTGTTTCCCTTTGGGAATCGAACCCACAACCTTTTTGCGCTGCTAACGCAATGCTCAACCACTGAAGCCACAGGAACACAAAGCAATGGCACTTTTAGATGTGTCTGCTGAATACACCGTTAGGGAAACTGGGGTCAAGCGTAGAGCAGGACTGAGTCAGTTGAGAAGCTAGGGGTCCTGCACTCTTGCCCCCCATACATGGGAGGGCGACACAGACAGACCTCCTATGTTCAGAAAGGAAGAGCCCTTTTCCTTTTATTGGTGCAAAGTCAACGGGTCACAGTTTTAAGACAAGCGGATTTAGTCTCCAAAATCATGTCCCACACTGGTCACTGTTGCATTGAAACCGGTGTCATATAGGGGCAATGCAAGTGACTCCTTTCCCACAGAAGACCAGCCCACTATCATAACAGTCTCTGCAGGGCCTGCAACTGCAGCATCACAGGCATTGTGTAGAATTATCCTTCTATGTGGATGTCCCTGGGTGCCAATTCCAGTCATTTTCCTCCCCAGCTTTCTGTTTGGTGTCATTACTCAGCGTTCTTTTCTGACCCCAATATCTCTCTCTTTCAGTAAGCCAGTTTACAGTGGCTTTTCATTGCAGTGTGGTCGGGTGAGCCCGTTGCGTTTTGCACCCGGAGTTCTTCTTGGAAGTGAGCACCAGGATAAATCTGTCCCTAGCAAGCTCATTCTGGACTCAATGGCAACCATTTTGGTCATAGGTGGCATTTACATAAACGCTTTCAGTGTCATTGCGAAGAGTGTGTTTTTGTGCCATTTTTTTATTTTTTTTATTTTTTCAATTTTTTTGAGAATGTATATCTTGTTAATAATCGTATTTCATGCACAAATTGGTATCTCCAAAACAAAAAAAAGTATTGTTCAGGCACCAGTGTCGAAGTCAAGTTATCGGTATTATTGATATTGATAAAAATGTTGGACGATACCCAGCCCTAAATGTCACGTTAGGTAAAGCTATTGAGTTTGGCCACTTCCCTGTCAGCTCTGCTGCAGCTAGTCAGACGTGCTTCAAATATATTATTTCAGGAGTGCAATTAGGTTTATTGCTTTAGTGTCCATTGTGTTTGACGCAGCCACCTGCTGAGTGCAGTGAGGTTTGTTCATAGTTACAACATTCCTAAGTGCCGGGCTTGCTGCTTTTTATCTAAATTACTACTAAATGAACTCTATTAACAGCCTTTTTTTGGGTAAGGACCAGTTTGTCTCTTTTCTTATGTGTGAGTTTTCAAACCAAAGGGGTCCGATGGCATAGACTTCATAGCAGGGCAAGTGGCTTCCCTTAGGGGATGTGACGGTACTAGTATCGGTACCCAGAACGGTTTCCCGGGCCAAAAATCTCAAAGTGAGAAGTGATCATCCCCTATCACCCTTGGAAGTGGGGGACTTTGGAGTGAGCAGGCGCATGTTGCGTGCCCAGTTAATTTCACTTAGTTGTCCCTGTCGCTCATTAGTTATTCCTAACTTTGTTATTTTTTTTTCACCTTTTCACCATGTCGCCGGCAGAAGGAGCTACCAACTTTCCTCAATATCATTCCTATTCCCCCCTGACAACGCATGCAACATGTCCATCAGCATGATGTTCACATGTTTTACTGTCATAAAGTCTATTTATTGTTTGTTAGCAAAACCATGTTTTCTGGCAAATAAACATAAATTTTATCTATATTATAAAAAGTGTTTAAAATATGCTAGTATCAATATATAAAAACCACTTATATATAAATATAATATGTTTTTTATGGTCGGTGTCCATCAGCGAATCTGCTGGTGGACACGTGCTTGCGTTGTCACGGGAACATCCCAGCTGAAGATAATGAGGACAAATTATGTCGCTATCATAATTTGGCCAAGTGGCATTCCTAACGCCTGCTTAATGGCACGGCACGTGCCCATTGCTCACTCCAAAGTCCCCACTCCAAGGGTATAAGGATGATCACCGATAATAGTACCGGCACATCCCTAGGCTTCCCTTAGCCAGTTCATTACAGTGAACCTCTGGGACTCTGGAGTTTCAACCAAGATCTGTGTGGTCTTTATGGCAATGTGTGTAATGGGCTAGTGATTTAACTATTATAATATATTATAACCACTTACTGCTGTTTGTCTGCAATCGGTTCGGTCGAAAATTCCATATTCATTTTCCGACTCATGAGACAAAGTGTCTTGGGGCTTTGGCTCCATATGCTGAGCACCTTTCACCAGTAACATGGCATTAATTTAAAGCATTCAAAACATAGCTATCTGGTATATGAGTTGTGACAATTGAGAAACCATATATTGAAATGGGGACCATCTCCAGTTACTGATGTATCCTATGTTTCCTTGAAATTGCAGGGGGACGCGTAAGATGTTGTGTTCATTTCGTGTTAACACTTCTGCTGAGGTTTTTCATAACTTGGTTTTAATTCAAGTTCAGAAGGTTTTAAAGGAAATGAAGTTCAAGCATCACAGCAACAAGCTATCATGTAGGAGGGCATGGCTGCCATAAAATCTGCCCACACTTGATCTATTAATCCATTGATTATTGCAAGGCAAAAGTCGTCTCATTAACATCATTTCATGCAACTGAAGTTACCAGGAGTACTGGGAGGACATTATAGTTGATGATAGAACATTAATTATTGTTTAATAAATTATTTGGTACATTTGGAAAAAGTACTATCTTCTTGTATAGGTCGGTGAAGCTCTGTAACAGAGACCAGGAGTTTTGGTTGCGAAACCATGAGCAGCAGTTTAATTAAAGGTCAAAGGCTTTTAAACAGATGTCGATATAAACAGGCAAGGGTCCAAAACCAGAGAAGTAAGCCGGTCGTTCCGGTCATACACAGGGGCAGTGGGGACAGAGACAATAGTGGACGAGGCCAGGCCAATGAATTCCAAACACAAATATCAGTCCTATCAGGCGTCCAGAACAAAGGGGCCAGGGTACACATACCATGGGAGTCAAGACAGGTCAGGCAGGATCATACACAGGTAAGCAATCCCTAGGCAACAGTGGTAGGATTAATGCTTGGTAAGGACCAGATGAACTGGCAATACTTCATGATCAGCAAACTGAACAGGTTCTCAGTTTATATGGAGTCAAACAGGAATGGAAGCAGAGGGGGTTAGCACTGGTCAGTACCTCGGTACGAGGGCTCCCTCTGCTGGCTCTTAGCGTTACAAAGCTCCACCATTGTTAACTTTTGAATGATTTTTGTTTTTGTGATAATATAGTAAAGAATCGATATTCAAAATTCATTTTCAATTATACTAATTATATCATGCCCTAACCCCACAAACCTCTTCGTCTCCACACTCTTCTCTACATTTTAGACCAGTAAATGGACGTCCAGATATTGTTTTTTATGTCCCTTTTTTAGATTTGTATGAAAATGGATGTTTGAGCATGGTTCACACTCCTATGTTGGTTAGGTCTGGCGGAGGAGGAGGATGTGGACATGACATGACTGGAACCGTCCACTGGCCTTCATGAAGAAGACGCCACATCAGAGAACATTGACGGGATCCAAAGCTTTGGGCTCAGAGCTGGATGCAATGAAAGACAGGGTGAGGAGCGGGGGGACTTTTTAATGTTTATCTTTAGTCATTTGAGCATCAGGACTAATCAAATTGATTGAGCATTGATGTGCTGTCTAAGTTTTCAATTGTTTATATGTGTGTGTGTTCTTGTTGTCTTGATTTGTTTGTCATTGCCACCACTGCAACTAATCTTGGTATTAATTGGTTTGACTTGCATTACAGTTCCCTATTTAGTGACGTGACTGACTAGTGTGGTCAGCTCTGATGTAGATATCTACAATTAATGAATCCTATCGTTTTTTCAAAGTGTAATGTGCTCTATCTAATGTGGAAAGGAACACATGGGCTATTTGTATAAATATGAGGTTCATTAGTTTGTGGTGCATGACACTTGCAGCTTTTCAATTTATGGAAAAAAATACTCTTGAGCTCCGCTCTTACATCAACATTCTAAATTTTTCTTCACTGCCCATTTAAAAGGTTTTTATGTCGGGTGGTGCTGTACTTTACAGTAGACTAATAAAATGCTCGAACGATCCAAAATTCACAATAACATAAATTGCTTTGTTTCTAAAATAATAAAAATAATTGATCTCATAAAATTCACAAGAGTATTGTAATGGTCCCGACAACATACCCTACGCAATGAATAAAAATCACAACAAACTTGACAACATTTTATTAATATGTTATAATATTTTAAAGACATAATGTTTATTTGTTTTGTGAAAAAGGAACAGTAAGATGTTATATAAATTAAGTCTTTTGTATTGATTAACATTTGGTAAGAGCCCAATGCCATTAATGAGGTTATGTATTTATTCTGCTTCATGTAATCTCACTGGTTACTTGTATACATATTCAAGAGCCCACCCAATGCATAAATTCAATTGTTTTTTTAAACACAATCTAAAGCATTTAGTTTGTCATTAAAAATATCTTAAAGAGGAAGGGGAAAAGTCTTTTCACGGCATCTATTTTCATTTGTCTCAGGACTCGTACTAAAAACACTTGAGTGGGAACATGAAATCCTACATGAAAAGCTAAAATACTTTTTTTAAACGTAATTTTATTAACCATACCTTGACATCTTAACCAGCTGTTCAGTAGATTATTTATGGTCATCACCAGTGTGGGGGTACGAGTTACAAAGTCACGGATTACGTAACTATCTTACTTTTTGGGTAAAAAGTAACGTACGCATTACACTCATCATATTGGTACCTACACTACTTTACTAGACTATCGGAACGCTGCTTTCCTGCGTTACACAAGCCGTGTTTGCCTGCGTGTAAAGTACTGGGCTGGTTTCCCGATAACGCATTGATCTTAGCGCTTAAGAACGTTTTCTACGAGTTTCATCTCGGAGACGCGTTCTCTTTCTTTCGCAGCTTCCAAATTCCCGCCGTGTGAATAGCAAATCCGTCCAACTGGCTCTTAAAGGAATGGAAGATGAGACTCTGATTGGTTTATTGCATGTTACGCCTAAAAACACCCCATTACTCATTAAGAGAATAGGGACAACCCGTTTAGGCCAGGCACACCCGGCGCGCCAACCGTTTTTCCGTGGTTAAAATAGAAAAAAGTGGATTTGAGCACGCCCTGAAAGTAACACCTGCGACCGTGCCGCTTTTACACTTTGGCGTTTATATCGTTAAAATAGGGCCCTATATTTACAGTATATTATAGTGTATAATATTATACTTTACATAATAATATATAATGTACTTTTTATACAGTAAAGAGAGAGAGAGAGAGAGAGAGAGAAATTATTTCCGGTCTAATACATACATAGCTGGTTTTCCTTTTCGTGGCACTTCAGCAAGTCATTGACATATTTACATGCATTAAAAATAATTCTATTTCTTAAGAAAGAATAAATTGAAATAAATATAATTTATTTTATATGCATTTAAATAATTAGACAAGGCTAAACAACACAGAATTTGATAACAATAAAAACATATGGTGTGTGTTAAAAATAAAAACATTTCATAGGGCCCTAAACATGTAATTTTTTGTTAAACTTTTAATAAATTGTTGTGAAGAATGTGTAAGTGTGTAAGATTTAAATTAAGTAAGACATGCTTTTTGGATTAATACAATTAAATTGAAACATTAAAAAGGAGTTGATAAAAAAATGGAATTCAGAAAAATTTTAAACGAAACGGACTTGGAAAAAAAATAAACGGAATTTGGGGAAAAAAAATAAAACAGATTTTTCATAGGCCCTAAAAAAGGAGTACAAGTATAATTAGTGAAGTTACTTTTTCAAAATGCAAGTACTAGTATCTCATTCATTTACAGAAGGACTAGTACTAATTACATTTTGGAGT